>NW_019174646.1:15289-235764 GCF_002260705.1 Seriola dumerili
GATAGAGAGAGAGAGAGAGAGAGAGAGAGAGAGAGAGAGAGAGAGGGGAGATGAGTGAAAATGACTTGTTCAAAAATGAGAAAAGTAGACAGTGCAAACTGAACCTTTAAAGATGAATGGACGGACCAATACATGTTCATTCTACCTGCAGCCAGTTCTAAACCTGTGTCTCATATGCTGTGAAACTATGGCGTTAATAAAAAGTAGCAACGTTAAGCGTCACTATGAGACCAAACACGGATCGTTTGATGAAACATACCCGCAGAAGTCCGCAGTGAGGGCAAGTAAAATGATCGAACTGAAAGCACAGTATGACCGGTCTACCCGTGTCCTCACATGCATTTACAGGCCAGCAACGAGCAGATGAGGGTTCACTTAAGATTGCGTGGATTTGGCGCAACACAAGAAAGCATTCAGCGATGGGACAGTGGTGAAGGAGTGCTTAAATGCGGCTGCAGAGACTTTACTTGACGGTAAAAAAAAAAATGACGTGTGGAAAAAATCAAGCAAATCCCATTGTCAGCTTCAACAACAACCAGAAAATCGGAACTATTAGCAGAGGATGTACTGGCACAGCTTGATGCAGCTGTTCAAAACACAGTATGCATATCCTTAGCCATTGATGAGTCCACAGATGTAACAGATAATGCCCAGCTTTTGGTGTATGTGAGATTTCTTCACAAAGAGAAGAAAGAGATGTGTGAGGACCTGTTGGGTTTAATGCCACTTGAGACACACACAAGAGGAGAGGATATATATGAGGGGATAAAGGAGATGCTCACAAAAAGAAAGATTAATCTGAAGCAAGTAGTCTCAGTCACCACGGATGGTGCACCTGCCATGGTTGGTAGAGAGAAGGGGGCTGTGGCACGGATGAAACAAGACAACCCTGATCTCATAGCCTACCACTGTATCATCCATCAGACTGTTCTCTGTGCCATTCTGTCTGAAGAGTTTGCTGAAGTAATGAATACCATGATGAGACTCATCAACTTCCTCAGGGCATCCTCATCCCATCAGCATCGACTGCTGAGAGAATTTCTGAAAGAAATGGAGGCAGATGCAAATGACCTACTACTCCACAACAACGTGAGATGGCTAAGCAAAGGGAATGCACTGGGATGCTTCTGGTCCATCCAAAAGGAAATAGCTGCTTTCTTACAGCAGCTCAAGAGACAAAAAGCAACACAGTTTGCAAACTTTTTGCAAGATAACAACAAGATGGATGTGGTGGCTTTTTTGGTGGACATCACAGGACACCTTAATAAGCTCAATTTAAAGCTGCAGGGTCAGAAAAATTCTGTCTGTGATATGATGAAAACTGTCCGCTCCTTCCAGATGAAGCTGGACATTTTCAAAGAAGATCTCCAAGGAGAGTGTGAGCACTTCCCACAAATGCGGGAACAAATTCAGGGTAAGAGAGACATTTCCCCTTATGTCAGCTTCATAGACAAGCTGATTGGAAACTTCTGTCATCGATTTGACAGCTTCAACCTTGGACACCAGCTCCTCCTGCTAATCAAGAATCCATTCCTTATCAGAGAAATCAGAGGATTTTCAAAGGAGGTGACACAGACCTTCAAGTGGGCACATCCTGGATCTTTACAGTTAGAGCTCACTGATCTGCAAGCAGATGTTGCTCTGAGAGAGCATTTTGAAACAACTGACTCTGCTACTTTCTGGTTACAGATTGTGCCTGAATCCATTTTCCCTGGTCTAACCAAAGTAGCACTACACACCTTAACCATGTTTGGATCAACTTACAGCTGTGAGACAGCTTTCTCTACGATGAACATTATTAAAACAAAGTACTGTTCCAGGCTTACCTATGAGCATCTCCACATGAGCATAAGAATGGCACTAACCCCATTTAAACCAAGATTCAAACTGTTGGCAGGAAAGTTACATGCCCATTTCTCTCACTAGGAAAGGAAGTTGGAAAAGGAGGAAGGAGAGGAGAGAGGAGAAAGGGAGCTGCTCAAAGCTCTGCACTTTTCTTTTATTCAGTAAATTCTGCCCTGTTCTATTTTACTTGAAATGTAGGCATTAAGGTTCCTGTGTTATTTTATTTTAAATGTAGTTAATACATGTTTAAAAAAGGGGGTGGGCAGCTCAAAGGTCTTTTGTTTACATTTTTTCTTAAAGATGCACTTTTATTTTATTCAAAAGATTCTGAATGTTTTTACATTACCCTAAGTTCAGGCTGCTCAAAGCTGTGTTTGCACTTTTTATTTATTTTATTCAGAAGAAATTCAGTTACTTGAAATGTAGTAAAGACAACTACAGTAATGTTTTCCATTCAAGTGCCATACAACTTCAGACTTATCGGTATGTTTAAAGTATATTGAAAACACTTGAAATTTGACAATAAATGATATAGAAAAGTACGTATGTTGTTTTTTATTTACATCAGGGTGCACTATTTCGAGTGACAATATAAGATTCGGACCTTTGCTGGGAGGACATTTTTGTAACTGGACCTCTTTGAATTTTAATTGAATACCCCTGCTGTAAATGATATATGCTCCGGGTTCACAGAAGTTTTGTGGTCACCATTAAGCACACAGAAGCAGCCTGGCAGGTCAGTAAAGTCAAAGTCAGCTTCCTACTGCAGTCAGCCATGGCCTAAACTGGCATAGGCATTTGTAAAGATATTTATTGGAGCTGAAGTAGCCAAAAAGGCTGCAAAAAAAAGAAAAGAAAAAAAAATGTAAATTTGGTCTCAACATTAGTAGAGATAACAACCCTGCCACCCCGTCAAAACGGAGGAGGACAAAGAGGACTTTTGGTTTATCAAGTATTAATAAATCATTATTAAGATCTATGCTCCTAATCCATTGCTCAATTGGTATTAATCCAATAATGTAAGACTGGTGCCATTAAGTTGCAAGCAGGTTTATATTTTAAATCAATGTAGCTGCTGGCTGGTTAGCTATGACTTATGCTCCTGGTGGTGAAAAGGCTCCTGGACAAAATTAAGCTACGCATGCTGTGCAGTTCAGGCAATATGCTTGACGTATGGATTGACAGCACTGATAACTTACCATTGTCAGAGGCACACTGACCCGCTCTAGACTCCTCCGTGACTGCCAGCAAGTGTAATATGTACATTAACATCAGCCTCCCCCAGCCATTCAGCCAATCAAATGCTAGCATACCTAAATCGGTCATCTCGGAAAAGCAGACTTTGGGAGGGTAAAGTAGAATTATTTTAATGACTTCACACCAAACATAGTGTAAACGTGTTGTATGCAAACCCACACCTATGCAGAACCTACAACTGTCACAGCACAGGCAGGGAGACGCAACCGCAGACACACACAAAGGCAGTTAAGTGCAGCGAACATGCATAGTGACAAAATGTCTAAAACTTACAGGCAGACAGAAACATTTGGAACTCGAACACAAAGCAGGCAGGAAGAGAAACAGTAACTCCAAGTTCCACTGATGAAAAACACTGTGGAACAAACACAGGAACAAAACAAACAAACCGAAAACGTGTGCAGGGAACACAGAAACTAAATACACAACTAAGGCAAAGTTAATAGAGAACAGGTGAAATTAAATGGGGCGGGGCAGCCATCAAACAGGCGGGAAACAGACAAAGGTAGGAAGCAAAGCAGCTAACAGATACACAACGTAACCAATTTCAAAATAAAACAGGAACAAATAACAGTCAGGGGAAGATAATGACAACACCAGCAAAAAAGTTATTAAGAAAAAAAGAGAGAGTTAACTCTAATTTGCATGTAGCACAATTTAAGTGCTCAGGAGAAATGGATGACCATGATGTGAAATGAGTGAAACAGCTGTGGTGCAAGGAAGAAAAAAATGGAGATGCTGGGGAATATGAGTCATTTGATTAATCAGAATTTAGATCTGATCAGAAGATAATTAATCTCTATGTTTACTGGGGAGTGTGAGCACACACACACACACACACACACGCGCACACATACACACATACACCAGGCCGAGGGTCTCAAAAATGAGCACAATCCTCAGGAGCTCTGACTCATTGATCTTTTCACTGCTTTCTTTCCAAAGGTCACTCCTATTGATTCTTAAAGCTGAAATGGGTTGGAGGGGAAGAAAAGAGGCATAGGCCCTACTGGAGGAAATTCACATTAGAAATGAAACCATGAGGATTAGTGTCATTAAAATGCATCAATTAAGATTGCATTAAGACAAGTGTTCTGCCAGCAGTCATTTCCCTTCTATTTCACTCACTTTAAATAAGTCCATTTGCCTTTTATAATCAATGGCCCAGAATTTACTGTCTGGAACTCTTATGATGGGACGTGAGCCTGAATTAAAGAACATCTTTCAGCAGTGTCAGACTACTTGACTGTATAAACACTGCCCCCCAGTGATGCATTTAAGAACTTTAGTTTCTCAGTATTCCATTCCAAATGCTTCAACCTAACTCCTCTGCAGTACAGGAAATGCTGAGCTAGATAAATGATAATGGCTATGTATAAATCCATCAAAATACACAATAGACCCTCCAAGTGAGCAGTCACACATACACACGTAATGCTATGGACTTCATAATAAGCTTAACCCTTGTATTATGCTCGTTTCTCCCCCCCTTACTTTGGTGTTCCCGGTCAAATTTGACTGATCTGGTTTAACTGCTCTTACATTAACACAAAAAGCATAATTCAAACACAATCATCACCAAATTTTATTCAACACCCTTTAATGCTGTAAACAATGTCTTCAACCAGTGGTGAACATGAATAACTGCAGTGAATATACCGACAAGGGTGCTGACTGAGAGGATTGAGGCACCCTCAAGAAAGACATGAGGCTGGCGTAGGCCGCTGGCTCCATTTCTTTGGTCGGTTCATACTGTCAGGGTATGAGGGGTAAGGCTGGACCCAAAATGCAGCCAACACTTGGGGGACGGTGCAAAAGGTTTATTTAACAAAACAAGAAGCTTACACACAACACTGGTGAAGCACAGGGAAACACAGGGGAAGAACAGGGAAACACAGGAACTTAAAACATTAGACAGGAACAGACAACATGAACAGACCGAGGACAAAGCAGACATGAATAGACTGAGGACAACCACACATGAACAGCTCTGCGACCAACCAGACATGAAAAGGCACGTGAACCGACGAGGACAAACCCAGAAAGCAACAGATGAACCGACACAGACAAAGGGGAGCACAAAGACTATATAGACATAAGGGAGGCAAGGGTGATTGAACACAAGTGAAACACATTAAGGCAGGGCAGACAATCACCACACAGAAACAGGACCAAGACAGGAAGCAAAAACACCGAGACACACAAGGAAACCAATTACAAAATAAAATAGGAAGTGAGAAAAAGTCCAAACAAAACTAACAAAAAGTGTCTGCCATGGCAAACCATGACAGTAATGAGGTGAACAATTTCACATTTGTTCTGAACTCTACACTGTGAAAGTCAGGATAACCACACACACCAGGTGTTTAAAGCAGACATTAAAAACTATATAACATGTTAAAAAAAACATTTAACAGCAATTCAGCTTCTGAATTTGTATTGCAGTCTATGGGAGAGCTAATATGATAATTGAAAAGTTTCTGTAGCTCAAAGTAAATTCAATATGTCTGCTGCTGTATTTACTCAATGCTATTGCATTGAAGGCACATGATAAATATAGTTGCTTAATTTGTATCTTAAACTGAGAAAAATGCATCTGTTCATGTATCGTGGCCATACCAGTATCTTCATTCGAGGGTATTTCGTTCGTGAAGTATTACACAATTTATCTTGGGAATAGAAACCACGAGTGCATGAAGAAACTAGCACACTTGCATATTTTTCATATTGTTATTCTGTGAAGCTTCTGTTCTTCATGGCTGTCTTAACAGCCTGCAGCAACACCAAAGGCTCAATGAGTGAGTTTCATAGAAAGCTTTGCCGAGTCCTGAAATGTGTTATTCACATCACACAGTTTTCTGCCACCACGGGACCCAGCAGCTCCTTCTGAACACAAATACCTACATGAAACAGAGTCTGTATGTTTTAAATATAGCTCCAATACAGGAAAATGTTTCTAAATAATGATGATCTGCTTGAAGGCTTATGTCACTGTTATTGTTTTTTTTTCTTTAAAAACAATGTTGATAGATTCACCTTGAATACAGGAAGCATTTCGGCAGTTTGTGTCATGCTACTCACTCATACACACACACACACGCACACACACACACACACACACACACACACACACACACACACACACACACACACACACACAAATAAATGAGCAGGATGCCGACTAGAATGTATTAACAATATTTATTCACTACAAGTTCCAGTGTTATTGTTCCTATTTCATTTAAATCCAACAGTAAGAACAAGATGTATTTTTATACATATTTACAGATTGTTTTTTATTATTGGCAATATACCACAGGTAATTATTTATCTATATATGTACAACCCATATACCACCTTGTGTACCATATGCCAACCTATGGCCAGGGTAGAAGACGAGATGTTTATTTAATCTGGGTTAAAACCTCAGTAGATTTCTACTGATTGTGCTCTCCTTCCTCCATTGCAAGTGGGGGATAGAGTTAGTGTAAAATAATCTCAGTTTAGCTTTTCCAGCTTGCCATTCTCTCTGGAAAGAATAAAGCCAGAAATCTTAGAAGAAAAGTTCTTTAATGTTGTCAGCCAGTGTTCAGGGCAGGGGCACTTGGAGAAATGGTGACAGGAATCTACACAGACAGAGGACTTTATTCTGAAAACTCTGTCAGCCAAAAAAGTCAGGGAGATAATGATTGATAATTGAATTTCTGACCTCTTTCAACCTCTGTATTTATAAATCAGTGTGTGTGTATATGTATGTCTTGCAGGTGGACTGTAGCTCTGCCACACAGTAGCCAGTAGCCTTGAAGAAAAACAGGATGAATATGTGTGTAAAAGCAATGGGAGGGTGTGTAGCTGACCTAGGTCAACTCTATGCTGATAAAGATGCATGTTTGTGGTGGATCTAAACTGGCGCGTAATGCAGTAACTAGTGAATAAATAAAATTCCCATTATGACTTCCAGGGAAAAATCAGGAAAAGTTCAGAATTATCCAGGTCTGTGTAAACTGCAGGTCTACACATCTGACAACAAACTGTGATGGAAAACCAGTGTTGACTTGTACTCCTCAGGTCTATATTCAGGACTCAGTCCATGTATGTGTTAATTAAAGGATGACATCAACAATACAAAAGTACATTATCTTGGCTGGAATTTATTATACCTATGATCCAAACATTTGTTGGGTTTATTAATTTTTCCTCCATCTAGAATTTTAAGTTAATACTACTCTCACTGCTGAATCTTCTTTTTAATTTTCAAATTCGATTAACTTTAATAGTACTCTGTGTTTTGAGTGCATCTAACAGTCCCTAGGTCAGTGAAGTCATCTGGATCAAATAATAGTAATGAAAAATAGTTTTCACCATAAGTCATGAAATTCTATTTGTTAAAGTTGGAGCACTTTTTTGTTTCTACATTAGATTTTAAATGCCAATTAAAAAAAAATAAATAAAAAACATAAATTAAACATAGAGAGAAATTACTTTTGAACACTTGTTCCAATACTGCATGTAAAATACAAATAATAAGACAGTTCAGACTGTTCTCCACCGGTGAAATTTGGTTAAAATACAAAAAACAGTAGGTCAGAAACACAGTGATACTTTCTACCATGTACAGCTTAGGTGTCTGTTATTTAGAGTTAAACATATGGTCATTAGTGTTAAACCATACTGTCCTTACCTCAGACCTGGTAATGAAATGGCAATACTCATTAGAAAATGAAATCATTAAAAAAATCACTTGATTGAAACCAATAACACTGTCTATCAAATCCAGCTTGTTGTCTAATGTAAGAAAAAGAACCATTTTAAAATTAAGACACGTGAGTTGTAAAATATGTATCAGTCAGACATGTATTTTCTTTGATCCACAAACTAGCCTAATGTTGTAGTTACAGTATGTACAGTAGAAAACAGTAGATGTTAGCCTTTGTCAAAGGAAAAATTTTTTTTTTAAATATATATTTGTCTCTTTATAAAGCATTTATGAAATAAGACATCCCCTTATCCCCGTCCTCTCAAAGCAGCACTGATGTGACATGAACCAGATTAGTACAACAGCAAGGGTGAACACAGCAAAGACTACAACAATATCCATCTGCAGTAGCTCAGTAGCTTCTTGTGAAAAGTTTTGTGCGGCTGAAAATACAGCACATGCACTATCTTCAAATATCACCGGTATTTTGCATGTGCAGAGAAGTTTTGATCTATGTTGTATGGGTAAGCATTTCATTAGTAAGACTGAGTTATTATTCATAAGACATCAATTTTGATATATGCTCTGAAAAGTGCAACAAAACGAAAATATTTGCATTCAGTGAAGTAAAGTATAGTCAGCGATGTATTGCACCCAGTAAAACGTGTCTTTCTAAGCTTCTAAGGCCATTTTAACCACCATTATTTCATTTTTATACTTTCATCCTTTAAGTTTCTCTCAACACAACATTCACTTTTTCAATGCGCAAGCCTCATCATCACTAGCATTACTTTTAATCAAACTTACAAATGCGAGAAGAAATTATTAGAAATAATATGGACTTAATTTGTCATCCTAAAACAAGGGACACATGCATTTATGTGGGAATCCGAGCTCACTTCTCTCTGACCATGCAGTATGGACACACTGAGATGAAAATGCCTTGTGTTGCTTTGAGTCAAATAAAACACAATCATCACAACTATCCGGCCCTGAATGAGATCTGGGAATCCAGGTTGTGCTGGAATATTCCCTCCAGTGTTGTAAAGTGGTTGAAAAGTAGTTCCCACCAGCACCCGCCAGGACAATCCATCCAATAAGGGGACAAATAAGTTCCGTGTAGTGCTTGTCTACAAAATGGAGGATCTTGTCCATCAAGGAATTGGCATTAAATGAACTCTGCACTGTAAAATCCCAGTTTGTTTTGAGATAAAAAGGTCGAGACATACAGAAAGAAAGACACAGCTGAAAAGGGCAGTGGGCTGCTTCAGCCCATATCCTGTCTGTTTTTCATCAGTGGATTTCAAACTTCACAACCAAACACTCATTTAATCTCGTTTTCAAAGCTAACAGTTTACCCAATCAGATTTCAGACCAGCGAGCCTGCTCTGCTCTGGGCGGGCACCATGACAGGTACTGCCCCCATCCGCTCCAGCGTGGCCTGGCTCACGGCGTAGGAGTGTGTGTGTTGCCCATGTGTTGATGTCACCACTGGTTTGAGGCTCACAGTGCCGTTGCTGCGCACCATGGTGGGAGGGGACGGGGCAGAGTTCGTGGTGACCACCAGAGTCTTTGGTGGCGGGAGTGTGTGGCTGCCATTGGCAAACGATGTTGTTGTTGCCGTTGTGGGCGGCGCATGGCGGGACAGCGGTGCTGAGCCAGGCGCTGTGACCACTGTACTATGGCTGTGTCCTGCATTCTGGGCCTGTCCATGTGTGCCATGGGCAGCAGTGGAGAAGGTCTGGCGTGTGTCTCCATTGTAGCGAGTGTAGGAGTTGGTGTCATAGTTGGGTTTGGGGTTGTGCCAGTAGCGGCTATTGTACGTGTTGGTAGACGTCAACGTGTCGTTCTCCGATGATGAGGCGTCTGCATGGAAAGCCTTCACTGATGATGACCTCTTAGGAGGAAGGTCATCTTCTCTGTTGAGGAGAGATTTCAAAGAGAGGTCACTCACTATGGTTGGACAAACATCTGCACCTTTAAATGCAGCTTCAAAGTCCCGTTTATTATCTTAAAATAAATCTGCTCTTATCAATATATTTACATTAACCCTGGACCAGTGATGTACAGTATATTGTAAAAGAAGTTTATTCAGATGTCAGAGTAAATAGCACCACTTTATATACATTTATATTCTTATGACACGCGAAGAACAAGAAAAATAAGCAACTGATATAACAAAGTTTAAGTTCAGTGTTTTATTAGATTCACAGATTCAGCTCCTCTTCTGTTTCGTTTTATAGGACACATAAATTTAATGGAAGTTCAGCTTCTGTAATAACACTAAAGGTTGGTAATTGTTCAAAATTCAAACAAAGTAAAAAAAATGCTAGTTATACATACATTCCTGAATCCTTGATGCTTTATCACTGACTGGAGTTGATATCAGTAAAATAAAAAGTCATAGCAATAAGATTGGCAATTAGTTCATCCTCTAATATTTAGCACCTTTGAATCATTAAAAATGAAAAGAGCTCTTCTATGTAGTCAAGTTGCAACACACAGACAGAATCTAAAAAGTAATTATATATTCATTTTTGATCTTTCAGGACTCAACTACAGCAGGTGGTCACAACACCTGAAACACCTGTGCAAATAATGCCATAGCAACAAAGGTGCCAAAAACTGGTGATCTTACATGGTCTGAAACAGGAAGCAAAACAAAGAACATCATAAGCTTTAAAAGGTGGGATTTGTTACAGGGCTATTCATTATTTAAAAAAGTGTCAACAATTTTGTAAATAAAAACAACTTTGAATTCACCTGTTGTTTTTATGAGGAGTAATTTTGGGTCGAAGAGTTCTGCTCCTGATGTATTTGACTCAGATAATATATAGGCTATTCCATTGTGAGGAAAGGCAGAGCCATGTGGGTGGAAGCAGTAAATGTGGGATCATAGTTGAGCCCAAAATGAAGCAGCTCTTATCCCATCAACCAAAGCCTTTGATATCTGAACAATGAGTTATCTTCCAAACGTTTCATGGAGTGATTTAGGGAAGAAATTGCAGCCCATTTAAACAACTGAAAAAGCTTCACAGACTGTTTGAACAGAGAAATTATTGATGATGGAAGAAAATTGCTGCCAGGAGATAAAATTAAGCTGAACACTGACAGACTTATTATTCTACAATAGGAAACACAAAGCTGCTGCTACATCTTATCACCTTTTAAAATTGAGATGATAGACCACAAATGCAGTCTCCACTCTGACACAGTAGAAACTACGGTAGCTTTTGGTTGCAAATGGCCTGTGACCAACCTGATCTCATTGGGGATCTCCTCCTCATCGTATTTATTCTTGTTCTTCCAGTAGAAGAGTGTGACCACTACTAAAAGGGAACAGATGACAACAGCCAGGACTCCTGTAGCGATGGTCCCTGCTATCAGACCTACACTCTGAGGCTGGGCTGCAAGACACAGAGACAGGAGGGGAAAGTGTCACAAGACAAGCCAAGTAATGGACAGTAAGTTCAGTCTAAGTTATCCAGGATGGGCTGGGGATTGACTTGTTTTCAGGATCATGTGCACACTTTCAAGCCATTTGGATTTTGGATCAAGCTATTTAAGGCCTTCACAGGTAATATGGTAATATATCTTAAAATGCAATTTCAGAACTTCATGGCAAGTGTTACCTGAATAAAAGGAGCTGTTTAAAAAGTGTTGCTGCTTATAGTTTCTTTGTTGGACAATAGTAGCAGAATGTCTCCAAGTCCAAAAATAAATATGTAGCAGGGCAAGAATGGAAACTGAGTAGTGCTCGCCACAAAATGCACTCACATCTGTCCTTTTCCAGTTATACTCAAGTAAAATAGAAACAGGAATGGAACAGAATAGTTTTGAGTAAAACATTTACATCTTACTACTGCGCCATTTTAGCATTTCCTGCTTTCAACTGTTTGAGACCCACTGTGGTCTCTGACAGACAGAGTCATGTTTGTGTCTGTCATGTGTACACACTCTTTTTTTGTAAACACAACGTATTTTGCTTGTCTGTCCATCCTGGAAGGGCAAACATCTTCTGTTGCTCTTTCTGAGGTTTCTTCCATTTCTTCTTGTAAAACGTTTTTTTCCTTGTTTGATTTGAGGGTCTAAGGACAGTGGGTGTTGTAATTTTGTACAGATTGTCAAGCCCTTTGAGGCAAATTTGTGATATTTAGCTGTATAAATAAGACTTGACTTGACTTGATTTTACTCAGCACACAGCCAGTACACTTCTGACACTGAGCGTCTGCCTGTCACATATTGTCAGATGAAAAAAAAAAAGAGGCATGTTACAGTCCCTCCTGTCAAGCTATCCAAACTGTCTGACCCTGTATGACCCGAACCGACTCTCTGTCTTTTTCTCTGACTGGTGGCAGATGTGGGCAGTCCTACTGTCTGCAAGATGTTCTGGTCTTGTCCTTTGTTTGTTTGCTTGTTTTTTCTGTGTATCTGTCTGTTTGACAAGTGTTTGAGTGAGATGAGAAGGCAGCTTTTCCATCTATAAATGTGCATAGACTCAGCCATGTGTCTGCCATGTGTCAGCCTGCCTGTATATGACAATAAAGGTGTCACATGGATGCAGCAATGAAGGAGCAGTGTGTTTGAGCATACTTACGTGCTACAACCTGCAGGTTGAGCAGACAGGTGCTCTTGCCAATAGCGTTGCTGGAGGTACACTGGTAGAGTCCAGATGTGCTGGTGCTGATGTTTCTCAGTGTGACAGTGCCCTGCATCTGGTCTGGAAGAGAAACACACAGAGCCACATTTAAAGTGACAAAAACAGAAACAATGTACACACAGAGCATAGTGTCAAGGCACAAAAACATACTGTATGACCCCATGCATATCAGAAATCCTTTCAAAAACAGTGCAAAATATAACATGATTTGAAATATGTTAAACTGAAAAAGTAATTGACAATTTTGTTTTATTTTTTATACTAATGTTTAAAGTATTGCAATACATTCAACTGAACTACAATCTACCAATAGAGGGTGCTATTTGCCTTTAATACAAGGTGTACAAGTGAGGTACAGTATACTGTGCAGTTACAAAGAGTGAAGCTGCAGTTTCCTGTCTTTCATAAATGATGAAAGGGTTGAGTTGTGAGCTTAGAGTCACTGGGATGTACACTACCGGACTTGTAAAGGCTTCAGCATTTCCTGAATATCTGAGTAACAAGAAGTGAGCCAGATTTTCACCTTGACAGTGACATGACACGGCTGTATGTGTCAAAGTAAACAAACAAAGTGATAAAGAGTGACACTGACAAATCCAGGAAGTGATTTCAATTTGAATCAAATGCAAACAGCAGCAAACAAACCCCAATACAGCACTACGCACACTACAAATAATGTAATCATTAATGTAATTTAACTAGAAAGTAAGTAACTGCAGAGGTGATTCATGTTATACGTTACATGTTTTTCATCTAAATGCTATGTCATCTAACAAACCTTTTTCATTTTGTGACTTTTGTTTTTTTTTTTTTTAACTATTTCAACTGCAATTGTGGTGAGCTACAATTTGCCTCTTTGAAGCTCTGTGAGATGTTAACATGTTGAAGAGCTGATTACCAGACATGTTAACTAGTACCTCACAAATGCTGATAAAGACCTGCATCCAACAACCCCTGTGACTGTATTTGCAGTTACGATTCAGTTTCTTCGAATGTACAATCCTCTTCCACTGTCTACAATATTTGTCTCTGTAGCTGTAAAAACATGAATTTTATTGTTGTGGGATGCTGCTATCTGCAGTTGATGTGATCTCTTTGCATATTAGCCTGCTATTGACCAGTAGTGTACAAACAAATCAAGTGACAGCGATGGAGATTATTTCAATGAACACAGCTGGAAAATAAAAAAAGGAGAGTCCACTACACTTGATCTCTGATGCTGAAAACCAACTGCAACTCTAATAATCCTGGATGGATGTTAGGTCACTAAAGTAGAAGCTGTGTGGCTACAGTTGTGTCTATTTGACACAACTGTGTCAGAGTTAGTATTCAGCATGAGAGACTGCACAAAACCAACACTTTGCTCAAACACAAACACACTCCTGACACACAGACACACACTCGTTCACAAATTCACATGGTTTCAATCACTCCATCCATCTATCATCACCCCTCAGCAGGATCAGAGGGGAGGAACCTTCGGGCGGACAGTTGTTCGGGCCTGGCACATGACAGGTGGCAGTGATGGTGGGATTGTTGCTGAGTCTGAGCTGCGCTAAATGTGTGAGATTTACCAGCGAAGGTGGGGCAAAAGGGAACTCCGACGGCCAGCTTGTTTGTAATACCTTGCATGGCGTTATGCGGCAGCTTGGGCAGTGCGTCCAGTTTCTCCCAGGAGTAGGACGGTGTGGGAATACCTTCCTCTGAGCTGCAGAACAGCATGATGTCACTGCCGACATCCAGAGTGCCCTGGATTCGACACGCTGGCACCGAGGGGGGTACTGGCAGATGAAGAGAGTGGGCGGTGTCATGTTAACCACTTTACAAAGCAAATGTAATGTTTTCCTAATTGCAGAGGAAATTATATATTAAAAAAAGCTGAAAGCTGAGAGCCTCATATTTCCAACCGTGCTTGCATGCTGCTTAAATTTCTGTCTTTAAAAGATTCTTCTGGTTACTTTCAAGCTGAAAAATAAACATTCAGCCTCCTACAATTTGTCACATTGATGACTGTGTTTAAAATTAATTATCTGTGGAGGTGTGAGGTGAGTTACCCAACACAGTGAGTCCGATGACGCCGATGTTGCGCCCCCCTCTGTCTGGGAGGTTGTTGACCAGGCACTGGTAGGTCCCAGTGTCGGACAGCTGGGTGTTGTTGATGAAGATGGAGGCACTTGTACTTGGCATGGTGGCCACGAAGCCCACACGACCATTGAGGTGGTTGGCGAGGCTGAACACCTGGCCGCCCTGGTAAATGATCACCTGGATTAGGACATAGGATGGAGAGAAAGATAGAAAGAAATAGATTGGTGAAATAGATAAGTAAATGGGAAGGGGAGGATGACAAAACATTGGTGATGTCAGGGAAAAGAAAGGAGAAATAAATACTTATTCTATTATATTATGATAGTCATAAGAACCCAGTGCCTCTTGTTATTGGATCTGTACATGAATATGATTCTTGGACATTTCCTTTAGTGGCCTGTTACAAATATCACTCACTAGAGGGAGACCTAGTTCTACTATGAGGCTAGAACATATTTTGACAGTGGACTGGGTAAGTAAAAGGTCTGAACATAAAAATACAAACAAACAGACAGACAAACCAAAAAACCTTTTATTTGTAAGTGGTCTTTTCTGGCTCAGTGGGTAAATTCTAGCGTAAGGAGTACATACTAAAAGTATGCTTTCATGGTCCTATAAGGCTCTTCAGATAAAAGCCTCCAGTAAATGGTATGCATAATTGAAAACATTTTATCTTGGAAATATATAAACTGAAATCTGATGAATCCAGGAGAAGCATTGCAGACAGTGGTCTGCACAAGGAATCCAATCCAGCCAGAAATAATCACAGTGAGAAGACACTTGTACAGATGAATTTGTGTCCCCAGGTTGAGGTAAGCTTGTCTCAGGTCCAAATTAAAGAGCAATGAAGGATCAGCTTGTTGAAAAGCTTCCCTCAAGCTTCAAACTTGGGCTGAACAGCTCGTTTGTAAGGCCGAGCCACATGCAAAACAGCTCTCACCCCTCAGCTGGGCCCACACAAAAGATGAAGAGGACACACACACAAACGCATGGTATGCGCACACAGTCTGGCTCTCTCACACACGTGTGTGCACCGACTCACACGCACGCACACACACACACACAAAGCATGGAGGCGAATCAGAGGGGCTATTCACTTTGGTGAAAAGAGCCCTCATTGAACTGTTCAAAGACCCAGGCAGGGAAACAACCAGCACCAGTGTGTGTGTGTGTGTGTGTGTGTGTGTGTGCGCGCGTTTATATGTGTGTGTGTGTGTTTGTGTGTGTGTATGTGTGTGTGAATGTGTGAGAGTGACAGTTCTGATGAAAGTGCAAGAGTGTGTATATGACTGTGTCCTCCACCACTGCTTAACTGTTGTAAATTGCACGGCTGCAATTTCCTGAATGCGGTCCGCTCGCTTTGTCCTCTTATGTGCAGATGAATAGGCAGCTCCTCAGCTGTGATGAGAGTCTGCAACTGCATCTCCTGTGTGTGTGAGTGTGTGTGTGTGTGTGTGTGTGTGTGTGTGTGTGTGTGTGTGTGTGTGTGTGTGTCTCTGTTATAGTGTCTCAGTGTATATTCATTTACTCATGGGGAATGCATCATTTTTGAATACTGTGCATGTGATTGTGTGCAATTGTCCTGCCATAGTAAATGTTTCTCAGTGTAATAAGTGTCTGGTCTCACTTACATTTTGTCTGTCTGCTTTTCCTGTCAAATCGTCTTCCAGTTATCTGTCCGTGTGTCTGTCTCTCTCTACCACTCTGTTTCCCTCCCTAAGAGACAGCACTGCTATGACCTGACTCTACACTCCTGATGACCTGACAGTATAATCTGCATGCTCGGTGAAAGTGATCCAATCAATCGGCCTCCACATTCTGTTTGTGTGCTTGTGTGTGTGCATGAATGAGCGGAGGATTAAAGGAGGCCCTAACCTGTGCAGTATCTTACACCTGTCCCTGCTTTTTTTGTTTATTTGTTTTTTTCCCCTGAGGGTTTTAAACTCCTGACAATTAAAAAAGTAGAGTATTGTGAACTCTTGTTTCCAGCTTTATTTGTGCCACATTCTAACTATTTTTTCAAACTGTGTCTCTGTCCACTGTGCTGAGCCACATTTATGTGTGTGCGTAAATCACCTCATCCTCCCGCATGACCTGGTTGGCTTTGTAGTTGTACGCAGGGAGAAAAGAGGTCATGGCTGGCACTCAGATGGCGGCTAGCCTTAAGAACTCTAGCTGGGCTAGCTGGATGCCCCACTGCTCACCCAGCGGTAAAACTCTGCTGTATCTTCTCCCTACTAAAATCCTACACACACACATACCGTACAAGCATCCTCTCTCATTGTAGTGTATCCCGAGTCTTCTCTCACTTGATGATCCACCCCGTGAGTGTGAACCATGATTGGATACACACAGCAAACCTTAAGATATTTTCATTCACTGTACCAGTCTCATGACCGTAGCCTACTTCTGTTGGCCACAGACATGAGGGACACTGCCATCGCCTCAATAAAGCCTGAATAAATCTCTAAAACCCTCCAGCCTCCCAACAATTTACTGACTGTAAGCCGCCACTGTTATCTCCATCTATCCTCTGAGACATGTTCTGAGCATAATGGACATAATGTGTACTGTACTTTATACATTTTGTTTTAATACATAAAGAGGAAAAAATGGAAGAGCCCTCAGGAGATGAATTCAAAGAGAAATTCCATTTCCTCAGGCAGCTGGAGGTGAAATAGGAGCCATAGGCGGGAAAAAAGCCTTTTTCAGAATATAAAGAGAAAGTTGGAACAGATTGTAGAAATACAAAATAATGATGGGTATAAACTGATCAAATGATACTGTAATAAATCCAATACCAATGAAATATGTGTTTATGTTGTTCTAAGTCCAATGTGTAAGGCAGGGGTAGGTGCAGTAGTGGTTAGGGGGGAAGTGTCTGAAAATTTAAAGTCAGTTGCTGAAAAATGTTGTTATGCTGTCACATCTAAGAGACCATGGAAAGACACTGAAAATAAGCAAAATGTGAATTTGGACATCCTTGTGTAAGCACACAATGAGTTTTATTACACTGAATTTATTGAAAAGCAACAGCTCATCATAAAAAAGGTCATACATAGATCACTGTGCAGGACGAACAGGTTTATACATTTATTTTTCATGGCATGACCTCCCTCAGTACACTTTCTGATCAACTCACTTACTGTATGCTTAGAGTACATACATCTTGGTATCAAAGAACAACTTCACTGTAATTGAGATTAGCCACATTAGATCTTGGGAGTTTGAAGTGTGCAATGTAACTCAGAGTGCGAGTGATTAAGAAAGACACTTAGACCTCCTACTAGTAAAAAATGGCAATGCACTTCTGAAACAAGAAAAGAATTCTTCTCTGCTAATCAATGAAAAGTATCACATTATTGCGTTGAAATTGATTTGTGAATTGTAGTTTAACCCCTCCTCGGTTTTTCCACAGGGTGGTTTCCCAGCCACAGACAAACATGTTATTTTTGAGTTTGTCTGAAATTAGTCCTTGTTAATTTCCTTTGATGTGTCCGGGAAAAATTGTTTAGACAGTGTCGAACAGGGAAAAAAGAGGTCACATTTTGAGGGTATATGAATACAATGTCTATTTTATCCATCCTCTGACAGATTGTTTGGTTCAGATAAGGATCGGAATCTGATCATCTAAAATACTATGACAGATGTTCTCAATTACAGATTAACATCATTTCTGCACCACAGATTCTCTATGACCTCAATTTCACTAGAGCCTCATTTCACTCAAACTGTGCAGTTTTTACTATTTTAGGTTTTAAAAAAAATCAACACTTCCCTCTCCAGGAACTGATGAAAACATATTACATTTATTTTTCACACTGAAAATAATTTAGAAATGACATTGCAAAAGGTTTTCATCAGTTCTGAAGTGACAAAACTTTTTCAACAACTTTCTCTCATCAACTAGAGAAGGAGAGAATACGTAGCAAAATTGGATTGTAAAGGGTTTCAGGCATTGACAATATTAAATTAGCAGGCGCATGAGTGAAGAGAACGCTCCAAAGAACTACATATTATTTTTTGATATATCAACTTTTTTAATGATTGCAACTAAAAAATCAGTTTTCAGAATTAGTTTCACAGGTGGTGTGAGAGAAGAGTGAACCTGGAGCTTTTATTAGAGCATAAATAACACCAATATCCAGCAAACAGTTTAAAGAGGATAAACAACAGCTCGGAAACATAAAACCATTGTCTAGTGTGTGTGTGTGTGTGTGTGCATGTGTGTGTGTGTTTATCTGGATTATCTCACACCTAGCAGCCCAGAGGAAAGAGGTCAGGACATTTGATCACAGATTACATACACAGAAAACAGCACGTGAACTTGCACACACACCCAAACACACACACAGATACACTCCTGTGAGCTACATGCCTGCATGTTGAACCGAGGTTCAAGGTTGAGTGTTTACAATGTTAATGAATACATTTTATATGAATCTAATACATGTGAGTTTCAACAGTGGACACTATGTAAAAAACTGTGGAATTTATAATATACATAGCTGATTGGTAAAGTTTGTCCCTTAATTGCTCTTTTTTTTGGTTACTACAGCAGAAGGAGCTGTAACAGGGATTTATGGCATATTATTACAAGTTTTAGACTTGGTAATAGCATACATGTCAACATTTAAGTCATAATTACACTGGAATTTTCCTGAAAGCTCTAGTATATCAAGCTCATCAGCGCTTAAAGGAAAAGTTTGACATTTTGGGAAATAGAAAGAGGATTGTTTTATTCTCAAACTATCACTGTGTTCCCCCATTAAACCTCCACTAAGAGATTTTTTGACACTTGTGAGCAGCAGAAACAAGGTGTAAATACAACACACAGTATCATCACCTTTTAACTTGGTATAGTGAACATGTTAGGAAACATTTGCCTACTTATATGTCCAGCAAAGCAACATTAGCATTGAACTGGAGCTGTGTGTTTGACCAGCTGAGTAATGTAAGTTCAATATTCACTCTCCTCTGGGTCTGGTGTTGTTTCCACTGACTCCTGAGGCTGTTTAGCTGCCAAATGATCCATTGGATTCACAAGCTAGTTGCTAAGTTTGTCTGTCTGGTGCTTTGGTTCTCAGCAGGTAGTGTACAGTTGGTTTGTAGAGCTTTTTCACGGAGAATATCTGCCTACTGTAGATTGGACCAAAACAGCAAAGTTGAGGGCCTGTCTTGTAAAAAATGACCTCAGAGGTCATCTATGCAAGCAGCTTATTATGATCTATATAACGTTTCATGGTTAGTGGCTGTTGAAATCATGACGAGAGCAAAGGAGTAATTCAGGTGATAAAGAGTAATAAAGTCCACCTTAGAAGGAGTTTATGGATGGATGGACTTTCACATGGGAGGCCGCTGTTTGTTTGAAACTGATACCGAACTGAACCGGTCTGTGTTGTTCCTTTTATCAATGTTCAACATTCTGCAACTTTAACTTCGTGTTTATTATTGTAACCGTGACAATACTAAACCTATCCAAGAAGTTTTTGTGCCTAAACCTAACCAAACTGTGACTGTTCCAGAACCTTAACTGCATGTTTGTTATTGTTATTATTGGTACTGTGTGCTGGTGTGCTCCTCCTTTTGTATTAATTACTTAAACAGACTCCAGATGGACAACGGTAGTGCACTTCCACCCATAAACAAAATATATGAAGCTAACACTTGACTCAGTTCTATAGTCTATATTGTGTGGAAAGGATCAAGCAGAAAATACAAGAGGATTCATCTTCTGACATTACTAAATAAGTAGTGTCATTTATCACAGTCCCATCTAAACTTGGTATTCAAATGTGAGCAGAGAGAGATCTGACTGGTCCGAGTGCGCTAACTAAAGTGCTAACACAGGTTGTGAGAGTGTGGAAGTGTACAGAGCTCTGTTCAGTAATTCTTAATGGCTTTTAGCATCAGCTGTAATCATTTATGACATTCGCTTCCTCTAAAATGACCTTGTACTTGTACTGTCGCCCCACGTAGCACTTTATTTCCTCACTAACTTTTTAGACAGCTCACCAATTTCACACACACAACCTGATTGCAGAGCTGTAGTTCACATAATATTGGTTTCTTCTTGTGTGTCACTTAAAGACTTGTGTGTGTGCATCAGTGCAAATGTACCCAGTGTTCCCAGGTATACATCTATATGGACCTTACTATGTGTATGTCATTTGTGATGCAATACAGTGAGAAGGTATAGCATGACAACACAACAAATGTGATGCAGCCTTCTTCATGTATCAGTTCCCATCATCACTCGCCTGTCTAAAAGTCCCATGCATTTATCCATGAGTAAGTACATACACTGTACATGACTGTGTTCACTGTTGTTTTTACTTTCTTTGTGTGTGTGAAGACAACAGCATTAGCCTTTATCCACAGGTGTGCACACAAGAGCATTGCTCTGTGACGTGCATTTCTGAACTCATTGTGCACTTTGCATGCATGTATGTGTGAAGCCAGTAAATATATACATATATATATATATATATACACACATACAAGCTCTGTATGTATGCATCAGGAGCTGAACTGCATTTGGACCAGCAGTCTGTCTGATGCCAGTTTGTCTGTGTGTATGTGTGTTTGTGTCCTGGTGTGTGTGTGTGTGTGTGTGCGAGCGTGCACGCTTGCATGCATGCGTGTGTGTGTGTGTGTGTGTGTGCGTGTGTGTGTGTGTGGTGAGAACAGCTGCGATCTAGAGCCTGTCGTGGGCGTGAGATAATTAGTGCAGAAGATGATTGTATTATTTGGACGGACGACCAGCACCGGAGTTCAAAGTGAAGGGAGGCAGGTGAGCTTGTACGGCCTGCAGCTGCATGTTAAACAACTCAAATGGAATCACAGAAGTCCACAAGGGGGGAGGAAGAGTGCGAGAGAGAGAGAGAGATAGAGAGAGAGAGAGAGAGAGAGAGAGAGAGAGAGAGAGAGACAGAGAGAGAGGAGAGGAGAGAGGAAGGGAAGGTGAGAGAAAAACAGCACATAAATAAGAGTAGCAGGCTAGGAAGGGATGATGGTGAGAAGCTAGTGAGACAAAATTAGTGCCAAAAAGACATAACTGAAGTGTAAATCATGCTATGTTTTGTGTGCAAATTAAATCTGTGTTCCCAAATAATATTAAGAACAGTAAAATGAGTATTGTTTTAAAGCTAGAGAAGTGCCACATGACACTGCAGGCCTGCAGGCGACAACAGAGATTGAAAAGTGATAGTTATCTAGACTATGAACACACCTTCAGTTTACTACTATGTATATACAGTATTACTATAGCTATGTATCTAATATCTATATCTTATATAACTCACAAATATCCAATAAAAGGTGCGTTCAGATGCACCAGAAAGAGAAATTTCATGTCTTTGTATTTGCACAAAATTGGTTTGCAGTCTTTATTTTTGCACTGCACATTTGGCATGCATGTGCCAAAATATATAGCATGCTAGCATGGGTTTTCTTTAGTGATAATCACCATGAGCAAGAGCCATTACTGTCATGTTACTGCACTGGAGGTCCCTCAAGCCCCAAAGATCCTCTCTGTGGATGCATTGTGCTAATTTCTCAATTCTCAAGTTTTTAAACTAGAACAAATGTGTTTTCATTTTAATTTGGGTCACTTACCTCAATCTGTGTCAATTCGCCTGTCGCTGGATTGTTCCACTGACTCTCTATGCATTTGTGCAACCTCTGACATTCTCTTTGCACTGCATCTGAGCACACCTTACTACAGATCAAGAGTAAAGACGTGTGTACCTGCTTTGACTGAAAGGTTGGTGTTGGGAAGCAGTACGGCCATCCACATGATGCATATACAGTAATGGTGCATTAGAACATAAGTTAGATGCACACAGCTTGTAGCAAAGTAGTAGTAGTCTTCTCAGTGTGTCTCAAAATAGTGCACAGCAGCTTTGCCTGTTTACTGACTCACCATCTGAACTTCTGCATAATTACAAGCGTTACATCAATACTCTAATCAAACTGTTTTGCTGAGTCAAAATACCAAGGATATTGTTTTGTAACACTTCTTTAATCCAGCACTGACTGTCTGCTTTTTTTTTTTTGCTGAAAAAAACCAAGGGACTGCTCTGTCACTGGGAGTGCATAAGAGATGTGAACTGTACCTGCTCTGGCTGGTTGGCATTGGACAGCGGTATCACCATCCAGATGATGTTGAGGTTGTTGAGGGCAGCGCTGGTGGTGAAAGAGCAGGGCAGGACAGCTGCTTGGCCGCGGGCCACCTGGATACTGCTCTGGGACACCGTCACATCGAGCGCCCGCACACACACTGCAGGAGGAAGGAGGCAGTGATTAGGGTCTTATAGATAAGCACATACAGTACCAAGATGTTAACAAACAAAACAAAAGAACAGAAAGAGCAGAGAAGACATCTAAATGTAGCAATCACAGCTCCCAACAAATACATTTTGTACAATCTCTACTAGAAATCATTGCAGTTTGTAAGAGAAGCTGGATTGTAGAACAGAGGTAGGTCTATAAATACAAGTAATAATAATCAGCAGAACCTCTGCCATCTAGCGCCTAAATATATTTTTAAAAGCAAAAAGTCATGTTTAATCTCTCAATGCGTCCTCTCTGAGCTGCCTTTTCATCTTCATACGGCAAAACAAACATGATATCTGAACCAGGCTCATCTTTTGAAATGCTCTCAGCAGCTAAACAAACATCTAGACCACACTATGACGGATCACATGAAATATGTAATAGTTATATGGAGAAACAAGATCGGCTGTCTCTTGAGTTATTCATTTCCTAAAACAACTTGCCTCTTGCTGCTTTCATGGGAACGCAGGCTGTATCAATACATACAAAATGAACATGACAAGTGGGGATAGTAATGGTTATTTTGAATACTATTCACTGCTTCCTGTGCGTATACCATGTACTAAACAACCATGCACATTCTCTAGTGCAACAAATGTTTACCATCTCAAACTAAGCAACCAAGGAGCTGCTTTCCTCATCTGGACTGAGCTGTCAGCCACAACAGACCCACAGAGACAAATATGTACATGCTGCATCCTATTTCTAGACCAGCTAAAGACATTACAGCCTAAATTAAGTTAGATTTCCCCCGCAAGCATGTATCCATGTCCAAAAAGCCCAGTGGGAAGTAATCTTATCTAAACATGGTGAGGAGGATGATGGCAGTGATATGATTACAGATAATTGATCATGTCCTGTGAATCGTCCTTGTTAGTGATAATGTAAGATGATGATCTTGACATAAGCCAATCACAGAAACCACTAGCATATGTGTGGTATGTAGGAGTCAACCCAGATGTCAAGTGCAAGCAATGACATCCTTGCACAACAATATACATACATACGTGTGTGTGTGTGTGTGTGTGTGTGTGTGTGTGTGTGTGTATAACCAAGTTATCTGTATTATTTCTATTTTATTTTCCATCTGCTGACAATTTCAGAATTAAATTCTGCCGAATTTGGGTTTTTGCATATCACCATCACATTCTAGCTGACAGACTGCCTGTTGCTACCTCTCTGTCTGTCTGAAACCTCCTGGACTTCCTACGCTTCCCCTTCTGCTGGCAGACACCACACGCCCCGCAAGGCTCACTGCCGGCACAAAGGGAGATAGGCAGCGCATGAACTGCTCCGCTCAGCTGTGGTTTATAAGAGATATATTCATGAAAAGAAGTCCCATAAATTATGCAAGCAATTTCACTTAAAGGCATTATATTCCACTGGAATGTCAATATGTATCATTTACAGTAGCAGGTCCTCACTGTAACTCAATTGCTTAAATAATAAGACTGCGCTCATTAAGCAGCATGTACGTCACAATGCAGCTAATGAGCTTTCATCACTCTTATGACATCTACAATCTCAGACCATCAGTAGAAATACAATAAATAAGAAATTCTTAGCTCACTACTCTAATCTGATTGTCTTCTATCCTCTGTGTGCACAATGTTCACTTCCTGCACAGACTCAATCTACCCTTTGTTCTTATTGGAGGATTAACAGCGAAGAGGAGGAAGAAATATAAAAGGTTACAACTTTAACAGAATGTGCGCTTGTATCGGCAGCATGAGATCAGTCTAAGAGTTACTGCTCATGACCACACAGATATTAAATGTGCAAAACACAAGAAAGAAAGAAAGAAAGAAAGAAATATCCTGGAGGAATTGAAGATAGAAGGAGCATCTTATCATCTCTAAGCCTCCTCCAAGGCAGCAGTCTCTCAACCCCACAACAGCTGGAGGGCTCATTTCAAAACACTGGATTAGGGAACCTCTGCGCACAGAGCCTGTAAGCTCCCAAGACCAAGGAGGAACACACACACACACACTAGCTCACATATGCACACATACAGTGCATACAGCGTGCACATATGCACACATGCCCTCTTGACTCACAAACACATACCACCCACTAGCATGCACACATACTCAAACTCATCAGTATATGTCATTGGTGACATGTATGGTAGCCCTTTAGGGACACATTGTGAAAGACCCCAACTACACTCAGGCATTGCTTGGCGTTGCCTCATTATTGCACACAATTCTGCTGAAGCTTCACACCAGCTCTTCAGCTCCGCTCATGAAGCATGTCCGGTAGACAACCACTCTTCCACAATACAGACTGTAGAGTGTTTTATATGTGAGGGATGAATGGTGAGCCACTCATTGTCAAATATGGCCACCCAGATAAAAAATGTATTCGCCACAGTATGATGTATAAAATATTTATAAAATATGATGCAGTGACGTTACAAACACAAAGCAGGAACTGTGGCTGTGCTAGGTAACTGATATTATCTAATCACCAGCAGAATAAAGTAAACTGATTTGGGGAAATAGTGCCAAAGACAGGCCAGGTTTTGATACAGATGTTGCTACTATATTTCCCCCTGTTTTGCTCCTTTCTAACATCTTTCTTTATTATTCTTGCCCAAGGCTGAGTGTAGCACTGAGTTTTGCAGTCTTCATCATATCTCCCAGCTTAAGTGCAAAGGTGTGATGCAAATGAGCTGTCCATCTCACCGGGTTTACCATCCAAGTCTCTCAGTTTTTCTGTCAAAAAACTCACTTTTAGCCCTGAGCTGCCCGGAGGCGCAACTCAGCAGGTCCCAGACCAGTCTGACTGACAGGAAATAGCAAAAACTCAATATGCTTGCTCTCCCTGATGCTGACCATCCCCTGCCCACAGTTATATATACCTGTAGTAGATAAACGCTGCATTGTCACTTTTATTACATTACTGTGGGATGTTATTTCCACAACTTTTATATCCTCTTTTGATAAATACTTTGAGATAATTTAGTCAAGTCAAATTGATTAAACTTAATTTAACTCAACAGCCCACTGACCAGAATTAAATCAGCGAAAATATTTTGACTATAGAAACTATTTAAATTATGGTTTGGAAATTTAACACTTAACTGTTGACACAATTTCCTAATTTTAGACAACTGGCAAGTTATCAGTTTAACTGTGCTTCACAAATTCAGGAGCTCCCTGGTGGTTTTGGGAACACTGTCAAGATAAGACTTTCTTAAGAGGTAAATGGGAAACTGTTTCTCTCTTAAAAACAACACCCTATCATCTCCTGTTGTCTTTTTCATTTGGCATTTTTTTGTCAATAATGAAGTGACAAAAATAGAGAGAATTTGTGTACAAAATAAGAAAACGTCATATTTGGCATTCATTTCATGATAAGACAAGAAATGAGCACCACCTGCAATTAACTATGTAAATCTTAATAAAAATCAATAATGTTACACAAAAAAGCTTCATATTCTTATTTTGATACATTATTCCATTAGCTTGCTGCCATTTTCACTGGCACTGACAATCACAGACTTGGGATAAATGATAGGCTACTCAATATTTGGAAGGTGATCCTATGTTTTTATGGAGTAGAAAGGACAAAGGAATGACAAAAAATGAGGGAAGAAGTGACAAAGGATATAGTATAGATGAGTAAAAGACAATAGAGTAGGAAAGCAGCGTGAAGGGTGGGAAGAAGGTTTGAGCAGTAATAGACAAGGAGGAAAAGAGACAAGAGAAAGATGCACCATGAGAAGGGAGGGACAGGAGTCAGGTAGGGAGGTACAGAGAGGAAGAACAAATAAGCAAAAAGGAAGAAAAATGGAGGATAAAAGAAAGAGGGTGGATGCTGCTGTTTCCAGAGAGGCCTAATTGATAAAGTCACCCCAGGCAGTGCTAGCAGTGCTTGTGGAGTGGAGAGAACCAACAGCGTGGCTCCGTAAAAACCAATCTCTCCCCTCATTCGAGAGCCAAGTGTCAAAACTGCTGTTGATTAATGCATAAGAAAACCATACACCTCAGAGAGCATGGAATCCTGTCTGTGTGTGTGTGTGTGTGTGTGTGTGTGCGCTCACTCACTCAGTGCAACCATGATGGGATAGGGAACAAATGCAGGGTGAATACAACACTTCCACTCTCACTCTCTCTCACACACACACACACACACACACACACACACACTCAAAATCCCTGCGTGGCAAGTCATTTGCATCCTGTGTTTTTTATTCATGTGGCTCTTTTATTCATAGGCTTTACTTTTATTTCAGTTTCAAACAAATGCCCCTGATGCTGTGATGTGATGAACCTCTGGCACAGCTTCATTGGTGGGCTGGGACACACACAGACACACATGCACACACACACACATACATACTGTTTAAGTGAGTTGATTGATGATGTTGCTAAAAGTCTGACATAAGAAGGACAGCAGGACACACACTGATACATATATAAAAGTGAAATAAATCATCTTTTTCTGACACTAAACTAAAAAAACTAAAGTTTCTGAATTCTTCAACTTCAAATTTACACTCAGTTACTTAGTATTTAGTTTTAAACCCAATTTTCTACAATATACCTCCAATATTCAGGTTTAGGCCAGATAGCAACATCGGTCAGTTTCATGTGTGTTATCCACCTTTTGTCGGCTGCATTTTCTCCAAGTGTGAGACCTCTTCAGAAGTGAGAGCAGAAGAGTAAGAGGGAGCGATGAGAGATTGAGCATAAAATCATGTATCTACTGCTTCAGGCATGACAGTTGGCAGCTCTGATCACATTTCATGTTTAATCTGCATCCTTTTAGAATTTCTTTTCAGACTCATATGCCAATTGCAATTCTTTTACCTCCACACTGGAAGTGAATCGACTGCAAGGACAAAATAAAATAACAATAATAATAATAATAATAATAATAATAATAATAATAATAATAATAATAATAATACCATGAAATGAAACAAACACACCTACACTTGGATTCATGTGCCCCGACACCTGTGCCCACACACAAGTGGAGCTCTGTGTCCCATTCTCTTCCTGAAGACCCGGGGGCTTCATGATGAGCTGTGCTCGTGTATGTAGCGGACCCTGTGATGTTGCCACTGCCTGTGAGGCACCAAGGCGAACCAACAAGCGAGCAAAGACATCCGTGTGAAACTCAGGTGGCATAGTTGTGTACCCAGCTGCTCAATAGCAACTCATCAAGCACCATGCTCAAAGCACTGCTGAGGTAAAAATAAAGTCACAAACCAACTCATTTTTCATCCTGAAAGGGTGTTAAATCTCTGTCTGTGCTTTGTTAGCTGTAATGGTGTTTGACTAGGAAATTCTATAGATCTTTTCTAATGTATACATAGTAGTTTGGCATACTTATCTTAAGATTTTAAAAGATTTTCATGGAATAGACATTGTCAATTGAGAAGACTAATACCACTTTCATATCTATCCATTATCTATAGCCAGGACACGTGCTTAGCTTAGCTCAGCGTAAAGACTGGCAACGGTAAAGAGCTCACCCACCTCAGTCCAAAGGTGAAAAAAATCCACCTACATCTCACGTTTAATCAAACATCTCTTGGCTGGGCACAGTTACTTGGTGGAGTGGCCTAATCAAGACCATTAATTGTCATTTTCAATGTGTCAGTTAATGAGTTTTCTTTTATTAGCTTTGGACAGTAGCCTTGCTCGCTGTTTTCTTCCCTGCTCTTTCCATTATTTATGCAAACCTTACTGGCTGCACATTGCTGTATACGGCTGCATGTTTAAAGGCCAGATTCATCAGTTCATCAGTCTTCTTAATTAACTCTTGACAAGAAAGAGAATAAGTACATTTTCCAAAATGTAAGCATGTGAAGCAAACTATGCTGTCTAACATCCTGCCAAGCTGTTGACACTACATGTTACATATAACGTTACATATAATCTTTTTGTTAACCACTCAAGCTACATCTGATTGTAATAACCTCACACTCACTTTCTCTAGATAAGCTTGCAAAAGGATGTTAGACATCAAAGTAAACAAACTTAACCTTTAGGACAGGCCTGTTTATAACCACGGTCCATAGGGGCCACATTATAAAAGGTCCTCATTCATATTTCACAAAGAAGCAAACATTGGTCTGTCTACTGTGTTCAGAGCACACAAACACTGCTAACAACAGAACTGGGTGAACTAAAGCTAAAAGAAAAACTCTTCGGCATCTGCCTGCATGCATTGTTCTAGTTCAAAGGTGGTGCATATTTTATCATCATTTTATTTTCAAAAATACTGACAACAATAATGTGTGTATGCAACAAGTTGGTACATGAAGTGATATATATATAAAAAACTTATAAGCCACAGATACTGAGATATTGTGGTGGGTCAAAGGGAACTCGCATGATGATGTCAGCTTATTGTCCTTTCCTTTCCTTTCCCTCTTCAGTCCATCCAGCAAACCCTCATCCAATGAAAGAGCCTTAAAAATCTCTTGCTCATCCTCCCCCTCATCCCCTGCCCTGCCCATCCCATTTGACCTATTAGCCACAGCCAACTCCCGAACAGGGCCCACTGACTAGCCTACATAGCTTAATACTCTCCTCTGAACTGTACTGAGTCCGACTAGTCCAGCTTACTGCACTCCTAATGCACTGCTACTATAAATGCAAGATCTCATAGCCCACATACAAGTTATGGCATGTAGCATCGTTCACTCTATTTGCTCACAGCTTCGCTTACAAACAGTCTCACAATCATGACTTGAGAGTCAAATTGTGTTTTAGTTCTTTCTCATTTTGGCTGAACCTTAACCAGATTACACTGCGCTGCATTGCAACGATATCAAATGCACAGGATAAAAGCATGGTAACAAACCAGATGTTTGATCTTATTTACATTACATAAATGATACGTACTTAGTCTGGTCACATGCTGTACACAAAGAAGCATACATCACATGAGGACCAGCACTTCCCCACTGGCTCCTCATGAGGCATCTTGCTGTTGCTGACTGTTGTTTATGTGTGATTAGCCCACCATCCAATACTCAAACTTGCAATTTTATCCAAACACAGTAGTTATCTTAATACATTTTATAACAAAAAGCAATACAGTCTGGTTAGACAGAAGTATACAAGGATGCAACTGAAATTGTGCAGCAAATATGTAATGTATTAACATAATGTAGAAACATAATTAGAAGTTTTGCAAATTACTGTTGCAAAAAAGTAGAAAATAAATGTTATTTTGGAGTAACTGTGTAACAAAAAAGATCTCCTTTTATGAGTGACAAGCCGAAGATTACTTGCTAATGCAAATGAACAGAGGGAAAGTTATTGTGAACAAGCTGACGGGTGATCAAACCAGTGTGCTCGGCTGTGTGCACTGAGCAAGCAGAAGGTTGAAGTAGGCCACTGCCCTCGTGCACAGATAAGCCTGGGCACTGGAAGACTACTGCTAAAGCAGCAAACAGATGGCTCTGCACATGCAGCCCTGGACACAACTACACATACACACACACACACGCACACACAATGTCCAAAAAACATCAAGTACCAACTTCAGTGGAGTACACTAATCACAAATATACAGCCCTAATCTAAAATACTGCCGCCATCCGTCATACTGCATCCAAAATAAATAATTAAATAAAACATGCTGTTTTGCAAGTTGCCAGCACATGTTGTCCTGTATGTTGTTTTAAATGACAGCTGAGCAACCAGACCTGGATTCCCCCAAAGAATCAGACCCTGTTCCTGTCAGCCACCAGCCACCTCGCAGCCTTCATACTGTCTCTGTGTAGTAACCCCACTCCCTGGCAGACTTGTATGTTTGGCAAATCTGTCATAGTGTCTGCACGTAAATCTAACATCCTGGCAAGCATACTGATCTGCCAGTAAGATGACATGATTGGCAAGGGGCTCTGTTTTGCTATTTGGCAGCTGCCATTCTCCAGTCCCTTTTCACTGGCTGACAATGGCCTGGTTCTGCCAAAGGTGTCCAAATGAAGCAGCGGAGGGCATCTCCACATCTGGTACGTAAATATAGAGGTGAGAGTTAGCGAGATCAAGGGCATAAAAACTGCAGCACTCTCACAACATGTGCCTTCAGTCTACACAGACATTGTGTCAACTAAAGGCATTCATGGCATAAATTGCATCAGGTATTTTACCCTTAAATAAATCAAAGACACACCTATGTAGACTGGTTTGTAGAGGTACATTCCCCATAAAACTCTTCCAAATGTATTAGCTTGAAGTTTGCTGCAGATGTTACACCAATGGACCCTGAAACTGTTGTGTGGTGGAAAGGTGTGTCCTGCATGTCTGCAGGTAAAGCCAGACTACTGGCACTCTCTCCACTGTCTGCACGGCACAGGTTAACACAAATACAGTCTAAGCTTCTCAGTCAGCCAGCCAGAGCCTCACAGCACCAGTCAGCTGATAATACTCGAGGAGTATTCCTGGAACTAGCAGTTAGCCTAAGGTAACCTTGTCTGATGGCCCTTAGTTAGTAATTGGCTTGTAGGCAGAGATTGCCCCCCCCCCTCCCCCCCTGCATTGACTTACCCGTCTTTGTTCTTTTCTTTGTTTCTTTTCCCACTCACTCTGCCTGGTTTGATCTCTCCCTCTCTCTCGGTCTTCCTCTCTCTTTCTCTAAAGTAGCTCTCCAAATGAAGACAGTGATTTTAAGCCCACCAACACTAGCCAGGCCACCTGGGAGCAGCAGCGCTTCTGCGGGTGATTTGGTCAGTACAGTTCTCCAGCAATAAGGGCCTGTAATGATTTATCTTCTGTTTGAGTCCCTGTGTGGCTCACCTTCACAATGAACCCTCGCTCAACTCAGTGCCACTTGTGTGCACTATCAGAGGGAAGCAGCGAGTGTGTGTGTGTGGGGGGGGGGGTCAAATGCTTTTGTGTTTCAGATATTTGTTTCAGATAAATCTTTATTTTTAACAGATACAAAGTTGAGAGAAGTAAAACATGAGTATTAAAGCTGGACCTTTACTATTATCACTGTTTCTATAAAACTTTACTTTAACCTATGTTTGCTGATAGCGATGTTCTCTGTTATAGGAAAACCCTGCTCCACATTGTTGTTGTTGTTGTCTGACCTCAGAAGCTGATCCTATAGTAAGTGTGTTTCCAACTAGGCTATATAGCACAGAACAGTGTAAGATATAAGATTTGAATGGTAGGGGCCAACTGTCTGGGCAAATGCAGATAAATACAGTATATGAAGTATTACTTACAGCAGTTATATAGATAAGGCTATTTGTGTGATGCTATTATTAAATATTATTTTCCCTACTGGGTTTCACTTGTAGTTTCCAACAAAAAAGGTTCTGCTTTGACATAACACATATTCTTACACACATAAGATCAGTCTGGACAAACTTGTGCTATATTTGAAAGGACTGAGAACCGAGTGACTGCACTTAACCAGCTGTCACACACACACACACACACACACACACACACACACACACACACACACACACACACGCTTCCCCTGCACTTTTTTGCCCCCGAGTGTCACAAAGGTCTGTGATCTCCCCGTGGACAGCTGCTCTCAGCTGACTCTGCCATGACATACGACTGGCCAAGTGATGCATGTTGTTATTTAGAGAAGAAATAACAACAGCTATTGATTCCCTTCAAAAAGCCATTTGAATCTCATTTAAAAACCTTTTTGTTTACTCTGCTGTCTCATTTAGTGACGCCATTTATAGATCAGCACAGTCATCTTTTGACGCATTTTTTTACAGCTGATGTAGAAACAGAGGAGGGAGGGGGCAGACATGGATTTGTTGTTTTTTTTTTTTTAACTAGACATTTGACTTTGTTTGTATAAATAAGCATGGGTTATAAATAGTGCACTGACATGTGGATGGCAAATACACATATAAGATAAGTCATATGAGAACTCAGAACATATTATGCGATTTCATTCCCTGATTGACAATACATAAGCATTTCCAATAACAGAGAAGCTCAGAATCCTCCTTGCATAACAAATAATGTGTATGATATTACGTCAGAGCTGAAACCTCCAAATGGAAATGGCCTTATATGGACTACAAAAACATCAGTGGCATACAAGAACACACCATACACCAATCATTATTGCACTCCTTCAATCTGCTTTGATTTCTGTCTCAACCGGCTCTGGTCTACTTCTACTAATCAGATGTAAATAATAAACTCAAATACATTTGAAATGGTAATTTGTGGGAAAACTCAAAAAAGTGCTTCTGTGTGGAGAGTTGTGGTCTTTTTTTGAACAATCCCTTTGATGTGAGCTTGTGTCTAGGTGTTGACCAGCATGGTGATGCTTTCTAAGTTATTCTGTGTTTGGAGGTTTGATGTAGGTCAAATGCTGGCTCAGCAAACACTGGGAACCAGCCTACATTCTCATTCTGCACACTGGTCAAATTTACATGCCATTTCATTCAGAGGAAACTTTACTGCACTGTAACACACCGATCCCGAAGACACACACACCTCCGTCATTCCTCTAGTATTCAGCAAAAAACAGCTCTAAAAAAAAAGAAAAAAAAAAAGAAATCAACACACAACACGCTGAGTCAGCTCTCTTCGGGCAACAAGGGCTCTTTCCCAGACAGCGAGGAAACGAACAAGTCAAAAGCACCAAACTCTGATTGCTGAGGAGAAACTTTCTTACAGTCTGATCAGTCAAAATCAACTCTTTGAACAGCTGACCAGCTTTCAATGCACTCATATGTTAAAAGACTGAGTGGAAAAGTTTGTATCCGACATTTAATTATCATTACACTTAACTTGTCTGAGAAACTGAGACATACCTATAGGCATCACAAAGATAATACTTTTTGCAGGGCTGTGCTTATAAATATACACGTGAATGGGTTTCTATTTTCTTGCGTTTTTAGCATTAGATGGTTACAACTTCAAGTCAGAAACAGCACTTTTACATACTAACTATTAATTGCTCAATAACATTTTTATTGAGGCACTCACTGACTTTAATATAGCATCCCATTGAGAACTCAGAGGTTCCTCACTGGAACTCTTGTCGCTCCTGCAGCCGGCGTGGCTGCACTTTGGGAGTTAGATAATGCTGTTGTCAGTCAGTGACCTCTTCCTTGGTAACAGGCGCTGTGTAAGCCTCTGTGTGTGTGTGTGTGTGTGTGTGTGTGTGTGTGTGTGTGTGTGTGTGTGTGTGTGTGTGTGTGTGTGCACATGTGTGTTTATGCATGTGCTTGATGGAGCAGAGCCCCAATGCTGAGCACATCTGCTCCGGACGCCCCTGGCACTGCCATATGGCTGGCAAACATGCCTCCTACTCCTCCTCCACAAAGAGAGAGTTTGCAATGAAAAGAGAAAATGAGTGAAAATGAGTGTGCGTGCATGACAGGGGAAAAAAGCGTGTAAGAGACAGTGGGAGCGAAGGAAGGCAGAAGAGAGTAACAGCTGATGAATGAGGAGCCGCACGTGCTGCCCATTAGGCATAGTGGACAGATCCACTCCACCTCCAAACACACTAATGTTTTAAACACCCCAACATGACTGCATTCTTCCATCCACACCAAGCTGGAGTCAAATACTGATTACATAACAGCTTCCTCTTAGCCACAGTCTTAACCTGACTAATGAGAGGGTGACAAATCAAAAGGTTTTGCAGCATTATATGAAGGTGTATGTCATGTTTTCCTCGTTAAGGGATGCATGTACAATAGGTGAAGAGAATTGTGTGAGGCCTTTCTAAAACCCAGTGGAAACAGCTGCAGCCAGGAACAAGCAAAGTCACCTTTTTATAGTCCAAGTCCTTCAAAATGGCATCTAATCTTTTGAATATGACACTCGAGCACCTGTAGGCTTTCAAGGCAGGCTGGTAGGTTTGTAGTAAGCTTTGGTCCCCTTGGATTCACTGCAGTCATGATGCATTCCAATGGTAGTTTCAAAACATCCCTAGAAAATCCTGAAACCAGTTCTGCACACTGCTCCACTGTCTATCCATAACTACAGTGTGTTTCAAATACACTTATAAAGAGGTGTGTGCACATTAGAGGACATCCTACCTGTGAGCTCCTTGCTGGCAAATGAAAATAAACATCTGGTGACTCTATATGTGTCCAACTCCATCAGTATCTACCTACACCCTCCCTATGGCGAAGGCTGGACTGGAAAAATGGGTAAAATAGCAATTCACATTCTGTGCTAAATATTAACGATTACTGTAATGTCCATACTGTAAGCTTCATTACCACTGGAAAGTACCACCCGCTAACTCCTCAGAAGATGCATGTCACACCATATCACATGCAACTTCAGCAGTGTGGTGTTCAAGTTCAAGCTTTTCATTTTGCTTTTTACCATTTCAAAGGCCACAGCATGTACTGAAGTTAAGGCCTTGCTTATATCTGACATGTGAATCTTTCTGAGCATGATGTACAGTATCAGAGGCACCAGGCGTTGCTTTAAACTCCATCCTCCTGCCCTCCTCCTCCTCCTCCCTATCTCCTCTTATCTCCCCCAGCTCCCTCCTTTTCTTCCTTTCCTCCTCTTCTCTCCTCTGCTGCCTAGGGCTTTTCATGTAGGCTGCGTTAATATGAGGAAATCAATACCTTCACTACGTCGGCTGTCGAGGTACAGGTCAGAGAGTTGGTTGTGGGGATGGGGGGTTGGCAGTGGGGTGGGGTGGAGGTGTGTGCTTGTGTGTGGGAGGGAGGGGGGTGTATGTTGCTTGATAAACGCAGGCCCATTGATCTTTTCTGCACATCCTTGTGTGCATGAAGGTCCGCCGAGACTCCTCAGGGCCTGACTGACAGGCAGTGAGCTGGTCCTGGGCCTCAGAGGCGGGCCGTGTGTGTGTGTGTGTGTGTGTGTGTGTGGTCATGTGAGACTTGTAAAAAGACTGTATGAGAGCCTTGTTTAATTACCAGTGATGGGAGAAATATTTAGTTATTTATGTAAAGTACCAATATAACAATGTAAAATAATCCATTACAAATAAAAGTCCAGTCTTAGACATGTTACTGTCAGTAAAAGTGCAGAATTACTAGCAAAATGTTTTGAAAGTCAAAGTACTCATTGTGTATTAGAATGGCTCCTGCCTGTGATATAGTCTCATACAGGAGATTACTACTGCTGCGTTAATGTTTAAGTTGCATTCTAACTGTGTGTTAACAGTGTGGCAATGACTTTGTCATTTGATGAATTGCACATTTGTTTGGTAATACGCACCACTAAAGCCCAGTGTCACTGTCCAATGCAAACCATGCATCATCTAAATGTCAACTTTTCATGAGCTGAGGCAAACAGCCTTGCTTATAGTTTTCTAACATTCCTACCAGTTTTCTTTTACGTAAGGAAAAATACATTTTTCTCAACCCATACAGAAACATGCAATCCTCCGATGTATCTTCAAAATCACCAAAACTGTTAATGTGTGGTTTTCATTTGACAATAGCAACAAAATCTTAAAGTAACTGTTGTATTATTAACTATTCCTGGGCCCCGTCTTTAAGAGGGACCCTGTCTAACACATTCATTTATTCATAACTGTTGATTGGTTTGATCTTTGGTGATATCACCATTTGTTTGTATGTATGATAAAAAGTATGATACACTCCAGTATGATGCAGTGGAATAGAAGTAAAGGGTAAATGGACTCCATTTATATTGTGCTTTTATTCAATGCACTTTACGTTTTGCCCGTTGTTCATTCATTCACACACACACACACACACACACACACACACACACACACACACACACACACACACACACACACACACACACACACACACATATTAGTGTTAGCTACCACACAAGGTGTTAGCCTAATCATCAGTATGGGATATGGATAACCATCAAGCTTGTGATTAGTGGACAACCCACTACTCTAAAGTAACATAAAATGTACCATAAAAAGAAAATGAAAATACTTAAGTGCAAGCATCTCAAAATTACACTGAAGTATTTCACCTGAATAAATGTGCTTAGTTACATTCTACAACTGTATATCAGGAAGAGGAATAAGATCCTCTGGCAACACAACTACGCTCCCACCTGTCAGGTCTTCCAAATACAACACGGACACTGTATGTTTGCTACTCCCCAGCCCTTGGAGGCTTACAGTAATGTAGGTCTGTTCAGGGGCTAGATACGGGAGCTGTTGTCCATTATCCTTCAGTGATCCATGTCTTCAACTCTGTTTCTCTGCCTCTGTCACCCTCTGCCTCTCGCACTATATCCCCCCTTTGTGAAGGAAAATCCATATGAGCTGGACAGTGAGTCCGTGGTATTATTATGGGAGCTTAACATCCATCTAAGGGGGTTTAAAATGTTGAAGGCTTGATGTGTTAGCCTTAACGTTTCACTCAAAGCACAGAGAAATGGTGTAGTCATAGAAATGGCAAACTGGCAGTTGGCTCAATATTCCTGGGGGGTGGGGTGTGGTACTAAATGGACTACCTTTTGGAGAGCAAGTATTTTACAAGGAGTTTCTAACCTGCAATGATTCATTCGTGGAGACATCAGTTTTGGGTGTAAGTTCAGCAGAGTCAAGAAGTGTTAATAGCACACACGCTGTCCTCTTTCTTTGAGATTCTTTGTTTCAGTCTATCTATTCTCACACACACACACACACACACACACACAAAGAACACACCCCTCAATAATCAGTTGCGCTATTCGCTGCTCGAGGCTACACACAGAATGAACGCATTCATCACATAATTACTGTGGAGGCAGTCACACACTTCATCAGTCTATTCCTGTCTCCAAGAGCCCCGGAGAGAACAGCGAATGCATAAGATTTCCAAAAGATATTATGAAATTCTTATACCTCCATCTAAGGAAAGTCAAAAGAAAGGAGCAGGATTTACAAAGCATCAAAGTGACATCTTGACTGATTCACACATCTACGCCCAGGCCGTACAGTTGAAAGAGGAGAACTCAAGGAAGGCGGATGCTCGCATGATCGAAAAGGCTGATAAATCTTTAAAAACCTCTCTCATACTAAGAAATATCTTCAAAAAATATAACTGTCTTTCTCACAGCAGAAGATAAGTGGCAATTCAGAGAGGCATCAGTGTAAAATCAGAGGGGCTGAGAGAGCCGTAAAGGCAGAGGTGTCTGTAAGGGATAGGATGAAATAAGAGGAGAGATATAAAAGGTGAAGCCTTAATGTTGGGTGATCTATGATGGTAGGGGTGAGCGGGCCGAAGGCTCACGTTGGGAGGAGATTGGAAATCAATGAGAGTGTAAAAGACGCAGAATGGTGAACGTCATGTGAGACCTCTGAACTTGAAGAAAGCTGGAGCTACCTAATAAAATTGAGTGATTAGTGGGAGAGGGGTCGAGTGCAAATGTTGGCAAATATAAATTGTGGATCTATGTGATCTTAAATGGCTCTAACATAGACTTAGAACGGTATAAATGCATGGATCTATTTACTGTGTGACCTGTAGTCTCTTCTTTTCTTAACCCTTGTCTGTCAGATAAAAATACCTTTGGTTTTCATGTAACCAGGACTCAACCAAGTCCATGTTTATATTGCTTCATTTGTTTCAATGACACAAACAAGGGAAACTAACAAAAATCTGATCACTGTAAAAACCTTTCCTTTTTTTTTGTGAATGCATCCTTTGCCTGTCACTCGGAGGACACTCCTCCGCACTGTGGACCGGTATCTCCACCTGTAACAACTTTTATTCAGTTCTCTCTGAGCACATACAGTATTTGACCAGATCTACACAGAGCTTTTTTCTCTTGTTTAGCTCAGACATCGACCTCCAGTTTTAAGAAGGAATTTCATTTTGTAATTAAGCATTCATTAACGGTAACTTGTCTTTTCATTAAGCCTCCTTTTATACACTTTGCTCTTTCAATCTTAATGCTCGTCTTGTTGCCTTCTCATCTCGTGCATTTAATTCTACATTTCCCTTTAGTTCAACATCTTACATTGTACATTTGCAGTTCAGCTGCACAAAACGTGCTCCATTGTTTCATCCATCCTCCTCCCTTAAGAGCCATTAGTCATGGCACAAATGACCCCACTGGCATAGAGTTAAAATTACAAATTAAGAATTAAGACGTTTATTGATCAAATCATCGACTAACTCCACTGAGTGACAATGTAATTTCATTATGTTCCGCGGGTGTTAATGGCTTCAGAGAAAGTAATAGCTCCATACTGTTGTGGTGTTTTGTTGTTTTCCTCTCCCCCTGTGTGGACCGGCTCAGACATCAGGGGGTGTAGTGCGGGTGGTATCGCTGTGTGAATTTTTTTGTGCTGGAGCCAATGAAAGCGTTTCCATCATAGCATCATTTCCATTCAAATTAATGCCATCAAAAGCCAGGCTGAATGTTCAATGAGCAGAGAGTGGGACTTTGCTGTCAGCACCCTCCTCTCTGGAGAGAGAGAGAGAGGAGAGGTAAAGACAGGCAAACAGAGAGAGAAGTGGGGGATACAGTGAAAGTGTTGTAAGGTGAGGTGAGTGATATGAAGCAGAAGCAACGTTTGATTTTAATATTTGAATCAAATAACTGAAACAAAGAAACTCGCAAACTAATGATGACTGATTCCTTGTGGAGAGGATTGGTGCTAAAAATGGAACAAAGTAAGTGATTGCAGAGTTGAAAGCACGCATATCATTCATCCATCACTCACTGATCACTATTATTATGCCTGCACCAGAACAATCATCACTATTGATCCACTTTAATCAATAACAGAGCTATAAACCCAACCGTTGCCATCTCACACACTCACAAACACACAGAGATACACACAGCTTTAGGGCAGGGCAGAGAGCAGCCCAACAGCTTGCCTGCAGTGGCATAATTGCATAGCATGTCAAAAACAGTAATAAATAAATCAGTGATTACTTCCCTTTGTGAAGTGCTGCAGCCCCATTATTGAATATTCATGTAGGTAAATACATTCGTGCAAGCTTCTCTCCTGGGTTTTACAGTTTGCTTTTTTTCTGTGGTTTTAAACCGTCTCTTGTCTCCCTGAGCGGGGAGGAACACAACAGAAATGCTTTGAAAAGACATGAGTGCTCTTTATGTGTTTATGCATCATACATGTGCATATTTTAAAGGTTCTTACGATATTATCATGTTTGCTCTTTCTTGAATCTATGGAAATCTGTGGATATCACTTTGCTCTGTTGACCCTCAGTGATCAATTTTATATAGAAATTCAGAACTGATTGCTATTGACAGGGAGCCATTGATTCTTGATCCCCCGAGGCAGATATCCGTGTGACGTGACATACAAAGTGTCATTTCCCACTCCATTGTTTCCATAATATCTCATTGGCGTGGGGACAGAATAATACCACCTTTCTGACCTGCTCGTCTCCATTATCTCTTCCTACACCACTAACACAATCTCTCCACTTGCAGCTTCTCCCTCCCACTCTCTTCCTGTCTCCTCTAATATCTTGATTGCATGAGAATGTTTGCTCCGTCTCTTATTCACTCTCTTTCTTACATCCTCTGATGTCAGCGTTTGTGCACGAGCACGTATCTGTGCGCCACCGCTCTAATGTATAAGGTACTATACACATGCACAAGTGTGTATCTACACACACACACACACACACACACACACACACACACACACACACACACACACACACACACACACACACATGCACATACACCATTGATGGCAACTTAGCCTGCGTGATTACTGTGACTCTAAGCTGCTTAGGGGTTCTGTCCCATCTGGCTCTGGTGTTTGCAGCATCATTCAACTGCCCCCCCCCCCCCCCCCCCCCCCTGCCTTTCCCCCACCACCTCCACCCCACCCCACCACACATTGCCCCTTATCCCCAAAACCTCCTCCTCCTGTTTCATCCCCGTCATCCACTCTCCCCACACACACACACACACACACTCACACACACACACAGCAAGAAAACAGAGGCGGAGCAAAAGGGATGATAATCCTGCGTAATCTGGGTTTACCAACTATTAGGGCTCTGCAATGTTTTCTTACGTAATCTAATCATCCGTAGAAACGTGCGGTCATCCACCGGAGTGGATGTGTGTATGTGTGTTCAAAGTAGAAGCCGGAAGGGATGCCTCCTCGTGCCACCTGGACCATGTGGGAGGAAACACACGCACACATACATACACGCACAGGCCAAAGTTTCACACACACACAGATATAGATTATGGTGTTATTGCTCACATTTGCAGGTTAGTTCTTAGTCTGCATGCCTATTGTGTAGACCCTCACCAAAAAACCATACACATGCACAAGCGTGCCTCTACACAACACACACACACACACACACACACACACGCATGCACGCAGTACATGTGGCCAGGAAAGTCTGTAATTTAAAGTTTAGTGCCACATCAGAGGGCGTTCAGACTCCAGCTGCTCGAATAAACCTCCTGCCTCCTGGTGATGAAGGAAACACACACTCAAATAAACACAATTAAACACAACAAACACATCAAACAAAACAAATGTTTTTGACCCTGATCGCAACAGTATCTGCTGACTTTTGTCGTTGCAAAGTGCATGGATGTGGAAAACATTATTCATTGCAATGGAAGGTGTTTTTTTTTTTTTTGAGGGATGAACTTTTTGTGACCTTTTCACATCATACATCATTCACATTAATAGATTTAAAGGAAAAGAAAATTTTAAGGTAGAGCCTGAGAGAGCTTGTTAATGTTTTTGTGTTGGATTATTAATGAGACATAAATTCATTTGTTAGAGATAACTCAACCAATGCGTAAATCATCCAGGTTAACTATCACGCAAGTGTTGTATCCTTAAGCTAAATGCCTTCAGAGGAAATGAGTTGTGTTGCACCCTGGTGCACGAGCATATGATTTGAGAGATGCTGTAAATATTGCATGTGTAATCTTGTTTAAATCAGTTTAAGTCAATGTTATTTTGCACTGTGCTCTGCATTCGACACCCAGAAGATACAGGGTGAAACAGATTGTGAGGACAATATATAGTTTCATGCTGTAGCCTTATGACATATGGATAAAAGGGATTAAGCTCATCCATAAACTGAATCATGCAACACCGATCTGGCACGGTGCACATGCTCTCTCTGAAGATCTAGGGATGATACAGAGAGCAAGGGATAAGTCCCCAGAATTCTTTTTTGTCTGTTGTAGAAAACATGCTGCCTCATTGCACTTCACACACATGATCTCCAATGATTTTTTTTGTCTACATCATGACGTCTAAGGGAATGAAAAGAATACAAGGGCTACCATTAGTTCCTCTCACTCTCAAGGAGAAAGTACAAGTGACTTTGGCAGATGTGGACGTTAAGTCAAACATTTACGTGCATTTGCAGCAATATTTCTCTTCAGTCAGTGCTGCTCGTAAAACTAGAACATAGCAGTCCATATCGAGTTAGAGCTTTCTGCGCTTTTACTCCAAAAACCTCCAGAGGATTTCCCTGCGTGACTATTACAGATTCTATTTCTGTGAAGGATGTCATTGGGTTTTCTCATTTTTGTCTCTTTCTGTCTGCCTAACTGGCTGTGCTGCTGGCATGTCTTTATTTTTTTTTAAACAAATCTCCCTGCACCGCTCTCTGTCTCTCTCTCTCACACACACTGTACATGCACTTTCACAAACAAAACAAGAATCAACTAACATAAAGTACACATAGACACTACCTCTATTCTCCTTTTCAAAAGAACTGCTGACCTGAAAAAGGTCCAATCAGTAATACCTTTTTCACATGTGACCTCAGTGGTTACCCAATGGGGGGCAAAATCGAAAGTAGCATATTTTTTCAGGTACCTTCAAATTAAAAGCTTCCCTGCACTCCCCTAACAACTGGTTGGGGACTGTATTTATAAAGACCTTACTGAGCACAGCTTTAGGCCTCACCCTCTTTTGACCATCTTAAACCAAAATGGGAGGACAATGTGACAGGGCCACAAATATTGTGGGATGCATATCTGTTGCACTCCAAGGCTCATACACAGGGATGTCCTATGTGGTGTCACCTTAAAGCTGTTATCCTATTTTCCGCACAATAGACAACATTAAACTTCAGAAACAGCTAGATGTGAGTTAAACAGCAAAACTTAAAAGGCCAAGCAGAGTAAACTTTTTCTGGATCAGAACCGAGAGCTCAACCATGGTTTGTCTTACCTGGCTCAGCCCTTTCTCAAAGACATTCAGCGACATTCAGAGCTGCAGTTTGAGCAGTGTGTGGCTGGAAGAGGAAAAGGCCAGTTTGTCTGACTATTGTTACAGAGAGAGAGAAAGAGAGAGAGAGAGGGAGAGTGTGCAGCCATTTATCTAGCATTTACTTTCCCCATCTGTGGTACCAGCATAGATAACAGTCCCTGTAGCTGCTGAACAGCCGAATGACTTCCAGACTTTCTTAGCAATAAATAAATAAATCAGAAAATAAACTGAAAATAAAACAGAAAAGGGGGGGGGGGTTGGATAGCCTTCCACTAATGTGTGTGTATGTGTGTGACTTGAGAAAAGGAGGCAGGGAAAATGTGGGGGCAAAAAGGGAGTGAATTAGTGACAGAGCGAGGGAGGGAGATAGAGGGAGAGATGAGGCACCCATCATGCTCAGAGAGGCTCACATTATGAATGATTCATGTGTTCATCTTTAACGATATTTGAAGAACTTTCGATTTTCTCAAATGGAATCTCTTCACATCCCCCCACTTCCCCAGCAGTGAAAATGTCTCTGGTTGATATTTCTTATGAGGAAAGCAATGCATATCCGTCTTATCACATCCATATTTTAATTTATGTTTAATTCACATCATTTTTTTTATCTGACATATATTGCAGAGGGCATTGGCAGGCCTATAAGCTAATTTGATCGCTAACCTTGGATTGGATACAGTAAAGAAAATGTCATATGGGAAAATATTTGCATAGACTAATCTGAATATGATCACGTTAGATTATTAGGGTCTGAAGAAGAATGATAGTGGGGGATTGCTGTCTGAGGTTCAATAGCAGAGAATAATATACTGTCATTAAACAAAGAGCAGGATTCATTGTTGAGGGAAGACACAGGCTGGTAAAGGCACACTCTGTGCTGGCTACTGTGCTGTCTATTCATTATAAGTGAGACAATGGGAATAAAACCAGGACAGTATGTGTTTTGAGGGCCAACGTTATCACTATTCACCACTCTCCACAGCGGAGGAATAAAGAAATCTTGGCTGAGATGCTCAACTCTGCATGAGTCTGTCCGATGGGAGCCTTCAGTACAATATGAAGATAGTTGAAGTATATACAGTGTTTTTGTGCTTTAGCAAGTGATGTAAATGGTACCAAAGTGCATCTCTGCCTTGCTGTTTTCTCATTCCCATTCACATTAATCCCATGTGGGGACTGCGGCTAATGAAGTCATGATTGCTTAGCCGTCTGCGTGCTAAGCGATTAACAAATAATGAGAAAACCGATCGGTCTAGGTACTATAGGCATCATTCACCTGTAAAATAAAGACTTGTGAGGTGTGACAGTGACACAGAGGAAATCTACAAGTGTAGAGCATGCTGTTGCTCCCATTGCTGCCATCGCGATCAATTTAATGGGCCTCCATATGGTGCAGCAGAATCAATGAACGATCATTGCGGATTCTACTCAGCACTTAATGTTGGTGGGGAGCTAGAGAGTCTAAATTTATACTGGAATTCCACTGAGACGTCTCTGGAGAAATGGTGACTATATATATACAATAACTTTAGCCCCCCCTCCTCTCGCTCCTCCTAAAGCCCTTCAGCGCAGGGTCAGGGAGAGAAAAGGTGTAGTACAGGTACAGGCACTTTGAGAGCTCTGACCCATATCTGTACCACAGAACTGTCACAGGCTGGAAAATGAATGGGTGACCTTGGTTGAAACTCGTACCTACATCTTGTCTTGGGGATAGTCCTAGAAAGATGGTGTTAGCTCTGGGCCTGGCCAAGGAGATGACTTGGGGGAGGTACCAAGAAGGGGGAAGGGAAGGGAGGTAATTTTATTCTCCCTCGCAGCGTGTTATATCTTTATCCGATGGCAATCAGAGTTACAAGGCTGGCTCCTTCTGGCAGGGAGCAAAGTTGGTTAATCATACACTCAGGTAATCAGCATGCTCAGTGGAAGCACATATGGCAATTTTTATGCAAGTGTAAAGTAAGGGAACTGGCTCAAGGAACAGTCCACGCTACACAGATGTCACAGATGTGCCTCTCTGTTGTTGCACCACTACGTCAGCACTTATCACTTGTACTACAATGAATTCCAAATGACAACAATCATGGCAAATTATGTTTGGTATAATGAGAAAGAAAAGCCACTGCAGTGCTTTTCAAGAAAAGATTGCCCTTTTTACATCATGTACAGTGTCTAGTATAATACAGTTACAATATTAGAACAGCAGGCAAATGTCATCTACCAACAGCAGTTGTGAATATCATCCCTTAATATCTTGCCTCTGATATAAAGTAGAATAAAAAAAGACAAGAAAATCAATTGTTTTCATCTCTGGAGCTCGTCCTCTAGGAACTCCTCACTCTTCATGGTGGTGCGCTCCAAAAATTTTTGCTTAGATCGACAAGAAAGGAAGTTTTTGTTGGTTATCCTGTATCGTTTAATAGAGACGGGGTTGCCTCAGGGGTGGACAGGCAAGTTTAGAATATCAATTAGTATCAACCAATTCTCTGAGATTCCGCTTGGGGTGATGCAGATTTTTTTTCCATACAAAGAATAAGCTGCATTGAAGATAAAAGGCAGCAATGGGGGTTGGGGAGCACGAGGAGATATTGTGTAGTTGTCTTTTTTGTTGTGTTTTGTATAAGTCAAATATGTATTTGGATTTTTGGCCTTCTCATAACAACAAAGTTTCCTTAATGCAACCTCTAAAGGTGCACATATGGTGTATATAGACATTGTGCTCAGACATATTTTACACTTAATCAAAAGGAAAGCAACAGAGAGGTGCAGTATATCTCTACACTATAGGTTTGTTCCAATGCCAACCTGTGTGTCTGGGGAAGCAGCTGGCTGACAAAAATGTGCAAGAAAAGCAGTGATTTTGAAGCCAAATGAGAAGGCTCTCATGAGAGGTTCCATGAACAAAAATGAAAGTAGCTGATATGTGTAACCTGCTCATCACAGCAAATGTCAGTCACCTGCCTGATGATTTTCTACATTACAGTGGCTATCGCATCAGTGGGAACAGAATTCAGGCAGACTCTTACAAAGTCTGAGACATGCAAAGACAAATCGCCTAACCCAATGCATAGTGAAGACAGAGAGGCCTTACAAAATGCTGGAGAGAGAGATATTTGTCCTGGGGACAGACGGGGGGATGATCAGCACATGATGCAGCCCTATTTGACAAGGTTATGCCTTGTAAACTCAGAGATCACAAAGACACACACTCATACGAACACTGAAACACACAAATACAGGGGCGAGCACACAAACATAGAGACACACACATTTCTGGGTCGACAGGCACAGCTGGGTGATATTTCATGTCTAGACAACAACTCTGCAGCCAAGAAAAATGTACAGCTTCCAGATGAGTGGGATTATTTAAAACACCCTGTTTCATAACAACACTGTTTCCTGCCACATATGCCACAATTAAAAAGCAGAAAATTATGACAGGTACATTTTCACCTTGTTATAAAAAGACTCAAGCTGCTTGGAAATTTCTCTATTCTTGTCTAGTCATTGTGACAAAAAATGTTCTAAAAAAAAAATAAAAGAGCAGGGACAAAAATACAAGCTGCAGGTCCATTCATCTATTTGCCATCTCACGTCTCTGGTGGGATATTAAGACTTGCAAAACAGAGTAACCAGATAGGGGAGAGTGAGAGACACGGACGGGAGATTGTTAACAAACTTGCCATCTAAAAATACAAACTGACAGTCAGTTCCACTTTGCAGTTATCTCCCCATCACACACTCAGATTCACACATGAATCCCAGAGAGGCTGCGATTCAGCCATAAGCCTATCCAAGGATCGTTTTCAACCCAGTGGAGGTTTCAGTCCTACACAGCTTCAAACACATCCCACGATAGCTCCCAGGGAGAATCATAAACACCTTGCTATGATAACACAGGGTCAGATTCAAGGCCAAGTATGGAGACAGGAAGGTCTGTCCAGAGAATAGCACTTCGATACTGTGTGCTGTAAGGATGTGCAGAAAGTGAGAGCTATAGTGTGCAAGCTATTTCAAACTAAAGATAGAAGCATGAGGAAAAACACAGATGGTTCTTATTCTTAATTATTTTGTTAATTTAATAGGGATGGTGACTGCATGTATCCAAAATGGGTAGTGTATATTTATATGTTCTGGTCCTTGAATTTTAATCCACTTTTTGTTTCATCTCAAAATATTTTATTATTATTTGACCAAATGACAAAAAAGCAGACAGTTGTTTTCAGTTTTCTTTCCCATGAATGTAACTGTTCAAACACAGATTGCCAGAATTGAAGTACATTCACTGGGAGGGTAACCTGGAGAAGCTGGTTCAGATGAGAGGAGTTAGGAGGCTGGTTCAGTCTCTGAATATAGAGTTGGTGTAATTTCCATCCAATCCTTGAGATTTCACACTCACTCCTGTGAAAAATCACACTTAAAGGGGCTCCAGTAAGCAGGGGCTTAATTGGCTGTGACGTGACATGCATAATATCAGCTAACTCTCTATTTAAAACACACAGAACTGGAGCAAACAAACACACACATACAATGCATCTACAAACACATAGCCACATACTGATTACACAAAATTATATACTATACACACACACACACAGACGCATATAGGGAGACCACATCTGATCCGCACATCTATATGCAGTGAGAAAAGCAGTTAAGAGGCATCGGCAAATCATGCAAATAAGTTACCTCACACCTATCACAGCCTGGGAGCAAGAGAGGGAGAGAGAGAGAGAGAGAGAGAGAGAGAGAGAGAGGGAGAGAGGACCTGTGTGTGTGTGTGTGTGTGTGTGTGTGTGTGTGTGTGTGTGTGTGTGTGTGTGTGTGTGTGTGTGTGTGTGTGTGTGTGAACTCGATTAGAACCGAGCAGTAATGAGCAAGTCAACTTCTGTCATAAATCACATTGAACGTGTAGCACAAGCAAAACATGTTTAGCCCACAACAAGAATAAATTAGAAAGGCTATTATCCTCTGAGCAGCATTGAACCTACACTGAATGTGGAGTTGTTTACATATAGGCACAGACGCTTAACCTGTAAGACATTCATACACTGTACAGCTAAGCTCTCATCACTCATCACTAACCCTGACTGCTCTTTAAACTGTCTGAAGCTTGATTACTGCTGATACATTGCATTCCCCTTTGATGAATTGTGAACTCATGTTATGGCATAAGCTCTAAATGATTGCAATGGAAATAGATGTAGAATTACAGAGTGGTTAGTAATGACTAAAGACTTGTATATTCTGTGTAATCTGGCTGGTAATTACATACTTGTAATATTCTGTGGATTTAGGACTAGTATGAAGGCTATTTATGCATTCACGGTTAACTCTAAGCTGATTAACGAGCGTGGTGATCGCTGGTGAAGACTAATTATTTTGGCCCGTTAGTTGCCTCAGCTCGTTAGGCATGCTCACAAGGAATGTGTCCTCTGGTGTTGGTGTTTTGCATATTAAAGGACATTTGGAAAACACATTTACTTTATTACTGGCAAAAAATGGGAGGTTGAAATTGTGTTTGATTTTATTTGATTGGATCTACAGTATGTCTGCTTTCATAGAAAATATGGCTGATGAAACAAGCCTTCAGGATGCAATTAGTAAATCATGCAGGATGTCTCAAAGCAATGGTAAGTCACTGGAAAGGTTATTCAAGGGAAAGATAAGCCCAGAATGATAAGAGACGCATTATTTGGCCCTATGGTGCAGTAAATCTTTAGAGATATCAGGTAATGGACGTGGCTTATGCTATTAGAGGCTAATTACAGCTGGACCACCACAGCAGCTAGATATAACATATAGCTGCAGTGATCATAATACGCACCAAAATTAGGAGCAGAGATCACCTTGACATATAATGGCTGACACAAGTGCAATTTCCTGGTAGGGGATATCTGTGTATCACTCAGTCTCTTACAACAAACACCCACTCACACTGTCCCTGCACCTCTGTTAAGATGCAGAATGAGACTTCTCGACACATGAATCCAGCGGTATGTCGAGGCGTCTTGGAGACGGTTCTGAATTAGCACAGCATCTTCGAAAAGGACAGACAGACAGACAGACCAGGCCCAAGCTTGGTATTCCAACATGACAAAGATGAAACCATAAACTGTTTCTTGGAATAGCCACTTCACTTAGCGGCACTGGCAACCCGATCCCCTCCTCACTTTCCCTGGGGTCAAAGAAGCCTCTCTCACCTTCTCTTTTTTCTTCCTCACAAATCTCTCTCTCTCTCTCACACACACAAACTCTCACACACTCGGTACATAGAGAAGTTGGTTTATATGGCATGGCCTGGTGCGTAAAAGTCTCAAAATAACCGTTGACACAATTTCCTCCTCCATTCAAATGCCACAGCTGCTGTCGTGTAAAAATACTTCTGTCGTCTTGAGGTGTCTTGTGGGAAATCATTAAGTCAGATGTGAGGTGCTGATAGGTGATAAGATTCTGTGCTGTTGGAAAATGTATGGTGAATTACACACCACTGACTAGCAAAGACATGCAAAGTAGGGATAAAGCTGGTGGGATGTGTGGAACCCTTTAGTTGAATGTCAAGAAGGGCTAATTTACCACCTGTGCCCATCTTTAATATTCCTCAATATGTGCAGTTTTTCACAGCAACAGATCTTTTTATTTTTCGTTTCTTGTTTTTGAGTCACATGTTCTCCTGGACCAAGCACATCATCTACAGTCCTGTCAAGTAACTGTAGCCATAGAGAGCTCCTCTAATTCAAATAGATACAACTTATCCACACAAAGAAGCTGCTGTTATGGTCCCAGACAGTGTGAACAGTGATCCCCACAGGATTTACATGTGACCATGTGTTGTGTAAGTAATGTTAGGTCACTTCTCCAACAAGTAGACCAAAATCACTCAGCTAAAGCCCTGTCCAAACAACAGAGCACTGTCTGCTTTCTCTAAAGAGAAATCAGTTAATCCCTAACACCTAAAGTTAGCAAAGTAAAGGGTGTTTCAAGTAGGGAAAAAATCGAATTCAACTGAACACAAGGTTGAATATTGCACTTTGGTCAGACAGTTCTAGATTTAGCTGAAAACAGGACAGGAGGTGGCTGCAGGGAGGTGGTCAGGTGTGATGGTTGGGCTGATGGGCAGGAGGTAGAGAAGGAGACTGCTCAGCCAGGTCTACACACACACACACACACACACACACACACACACACACACACACACTCACACATCACAGCAGAGCAGAGCCAGTGAACAGCTGGGTTAGGTCACAAACTGTAAAGCCACACTGTCCATAGAGCACCCAACAGAACAGGATAAAAAACTGTAGCGCAATGTAGCACAGTGACACCACAGGACAGTCAGACTGCAGAGTGGCCAGGAGGTGGCCCGGCCTCTGTCAGCTGGACAGACATGGGAGTCATTTGTACTTCTCATTAATATCATGACATGATTTCATATAATGTCAGGTGAGGTAGGGGCAAAGCAAAAGGTGTGTAAACCATGACCTCCCTGTTTCATCATGAGCAAACAGACACCAAAATAAACACAAATCTGTGCTATTTCCAGAGAAGCATTGCATTGTGGGCTTTTTTTGCTTAAAATACCATAATAATTACATAATTAAAACACTATAAATGACACAGTGTGTGTCACTTTGCATCACAGGTCAGCTTAAAATATGTGGGTAAAGCTTCTACATATGGTAAACTGAGTTTAGTTGATTTGAACCTTCTCTCTTACTGAATGTCTCTTTGAACCTAAAATGCACTGGCCAAAGTTTCCATTGCCATAAGACTGGGATCTCATAAACTGAAAAAATGTACTGATAATAAAACTATAAAGTGATTTTAAATGGACGGCATTCAGTCCAAACTCTTCACTCAACATCCATATGTCATTATCAAGCAACAAATTTAAGCCCCTTTTTGCTCCCATTTTTATTGCGAGAGTATAATTATGCAAAACCCACCCAAACTATTCTGAAAACAACTTCTTCCACATTTAAAATTCTATTATGGGCATGCTTGATTAGTTAACCAATTACTCAAGACAAGCAGCTCAGAGTCAACTCTGCTTCCACCAACATTATATTCCATATACTGCATGCCATTAGTTTGAACCCCGTCTCTTCCCCTAGGCTTCAATGAAAACACCAAAACCCAAATAGCAACAGCCGTGAACAAGCTGAAATAATTCTTTCAACATATTTCACTTCACTCTTTATCTAACATGTGAGGCCTACCCTTTGAAGTTACTGCTTTATAATAATTTAAACTACACCTTGGCTTTCTATTAGTGTAATGCATGGTGTTACACCCCCCAAATACACTTTCCACTAAAGACTAGTTGAAAGCAGAATTCACACATCATCTCTGTCGTGTTGGGAGACCAGCAAGGGACAGACTACAAATAGACGAGCATCTGCTAGCTGTGGGACTAAAACTAAGCACATACAAAGTGATGACAACTAGCAGCTTAATGTGCAAACTTCTAATTCTACCACTGGGTATTATACAGAGACTGCACTCAGAATATATGGATTCAATATAAACCCAAGAATATTTAATATAACCCCAAGATGCAGACTCTCCAGCTAAGAAGATTATTAAGCTTCATCATCAGGAATCTTATTACATATTGTAAAAAAAAATATCATGGTTATGAGTTTGAGCTGGAGTACACTGAAACTGTAAACTGTACAGTATGTATGATCAATTGGGGGATGAGCATGATGTTAAAATTTTTCAGACTCAAAAAGTTATGGTATAAGAGAACAATCATCCACTATGTGCATACAGGATGTGTACACGCTTGCGTATCTGTATGAGTGTAGGTGCCACATTTTTTCATCTGTAAAGTAAACAGCTTCAGGAATTGGCTTTAATATTATTCTTTGTCTTGGTCTAAGTAGTCTACAATTCCAGTCTAACTGCAGGGACAGTTAAGTGTTGCTATCATAGTGCGAAGCTGAGAGGTTACCCAGAGCCATTTAGTCAACAAAAGGACAAGCACTGCAAGCCAAGCAGAAGAACTGCCTGGAGCAAGAGACATGAATGTGAGTGTGTTTATGTCTGTGTGTGTGCCCATGTGAGTGATGTGTGTGTTGTTTAGCCAACTGACACCACGGCGTAGCTCTCTTTCTGTAGCCCACTACAGTCCTGCAAGCAAGAAAACGTTCTCTGAAAAGCCTGTGATATGACAGACATTTACCTCAGACAGCGCTCCACCATTATCAATGCAACTGATTCAGTTATTGTGGGGTGGGGGGGCAGATGAGGACCCTGTCCTCAATTCTCTACCCTTGTCAAGCGATGTGTTCAGAGAAACTTGTGCATGACCGGATGCTGAGCTGACACTAACAAAAACAAAAGGTTTCTACGTTCATCTCTTCTTTTTCCCAACCATCAGTCCATCCATCCATCTGGCTCTCCTCAGCTGTTTCTCCCTCTTTCATCACAACACAGAGAGCCAACTGGAAAAGCAATTCTGCAGACATGCATGCACATACATAAACAAACCTGAACCTATGTTCAATTACTCTCAACGCCCTTACAATTACAATTACCCTGTGGTTGCTTAAAACCTGAACAGCATAGCTTTCAGTTTCAGTGTAAACTTGATCGGTATGTGTCAGACTCCACATTGGGTTTTTTTTTTTTCTTCCCAGTATTGCCATTAATCTGGCATGGCACAGGCCATCTGTAGCTGGCATCAGGAAATCACTGCTCACATGCTGCCTGTGTGTCTGCATTAGTCTGTGTCACAGAAATGCTGCAGGGGGGGAGGAAGGAGCAATGGCTCTTTTTCTTTTCTCCCTTGATGAACAAAAAAAAATACCTATCAGCATACAGCCATTTGCATTTCAACCAGAGAAGCGCTGTGGTCGAACTCTCTCAGTGGAGGTACTTTAATTCCCTCCTCAGGGAGGCAATCATTGCATGAGCTTCAGCCATGAATATGTCCAAATTTAAAAACTGGCCAGCTAACGCTATAGGAGCCACTGCATAGTTAAAATAAAGACTCAGAGTGCTGTGCATCATTTGCCAAAGAAAGTCACATCTATCTACTTAATGAGAACAAGAAATAACGGTCGTAGCATCTGTAATTCAAGATGTTTATATCATGTCAAATAAAACTATTGCTGTTAATAATACATCTCTTGTGGCTTTAATATCTCTGCACTACACAGTATATGACACAAAACCTGTGGCAACATGTAATCAATACCTGCAACAACCTGAATCATCAGTCTTTTGTGTGGTTTGAAGAGAAGTGAGAAGAAAATACTCTCCTTCAGTCTAGCTGTCGGTATATAAAGTTACAACATAGTTGAGATGCAGCATCCACATGCCCTTACTGCTGTATATGAAGGAAGTGATAGCAGCGGAGGAATAGCGTGTATTGCCTTTCTTTCGTCCCTCCTGCTGTGGCTCTCTCATAACACTGCACAAGGGCAGCATTGTTACCATTGAGGGTTGATAAATGGCTGGCTTCACCCTCCTCTGCTTCTCTTTCATAAACTAGGAAATAAAACGATGGTGGTATTGAACCTTCCTGCAGAGCCTGCTGGGTCAATCTCATGCCATTACATCCAGTCTCCCTGCTTCATTTCAGGTGGGAGAGAGAGATAAATATGAGATAGTAAATGGCTTCATCTGGGTTTGGATGAGACAATGTGACACAAGCAGTAATATGCAGTATGACTGTGCCAAGAAAGTAACATCAGTTTCTCTACTCCAATACACAAGGGTCATTAAACTTCAGCTGGTGATTAATTAAATGAAATTAGATTTTCTGTCTATACCACCTTGCATGAAATAAGACCCAGTTCAGTCCAGGTTAAGTGAGCCAACTCCCTGTTAAGCTGCCATCATAACCTTCTGCTCCCACTTGGATGAGCTCATTACATTTGAGAGCTGATTAATGAACGCAGTATAAATCATTGGTATTGTTACAGACAAATAAAAAAAGCTGTTCCTCACGAGTGAATCTTGTAGTTCAAAACAAGATAGCCCTTTTGAAACTCTACATTATATACATCAACATGGGCTTTATCTAGCTAATATCTATCACACATCAGAAAATGACAACTCACCATGTGCAATTATTAACACACACCAACTGTGCAATATTCCTTATCTGCTGCTCTTATTTTATCTTAATAGAAGACAGTCTATAGTAAAAGGACAGAACTGCTTTAAAGTGCTGCACAGACACAAATACACCCAAGCACATACAGTGCACTCTTCACGCTCTAGTGGCTCACAGTTAAACACCACCCTCATCACACTGGACAAGCACAGGTACTGTTGGTTATACACAGACACACCACCTACGCAAGTCCTTTTCTCTCTGCCACCCTTTTTTTCTACTTTAAACTACAAAAATATATATAAGAAAATTAAGTTAAGAAAATATCTGTTAACACAGCATTTCTTCACATTTCCAATACAAAACTTCTGAGGTTGCATCACAGGAGGATATTAATTGTTTCTTCTCAAGATATATACATGAAGCTGCTTTGGTATTTTAAAAAAAAAAAAAGACTTGAAAGGCAATTAATGTGGTTAGCTTTAACTTAGTATAAAGACTGGAAGCAGGAGGAAGCAGCTAGCCTGGCTCTCCAAAGGTAAAAATAAATCACCTACCTACTTTTTCTGTATCTTTTTTTTTATTTCTATATTTAGTTTTGGACAAAACCAGGCATAGCTTGTTTCCCCTTGCTTCCAGTCTGTATGATGTGCTAAGCTAACCACCTGCTGGCTCAGGTTTCATATTAAGCATAGGCTACATGGAAGAATTATCAACCTTTCATCTAAGGCTAGGAAGTGAATAAGCCTATTTCCCAAAATGTCAGACTGTTACTTCAAATAGGGATATGGTTGAGGGTCACTCCAACTCCATTAACAGCAAGCATTTAAAAAATATCCATTTATGTAATTTAATGTAATTTTTAATAAGATACTTTATTAATTAGGCTACTGTAATCCACATACAGTTTGTAGTTATTTAAACCATCCATGACTCCCTGGAGATGTGTCACAGACTATAGCGAAATGAGCTGCTCGTTAATATTATAGGCTTCCATTAAGTGAGCTAAGATAGGCTTTTCGCTGTTTAACATGAGGTCAAACTGCTCACAGACATATAAAAATGTATTTTTTATGACTTTGGGTCAGTGGAAAAATTTCCAACAAGCCAAACTATTTCTTCAAGGACTAGACAGACCGTAGAAATCAACTCCCCAGCGGCTAAAGCTGACATATTTTATATTGTTACACCAGTTCTCACTCATACTCTCATGTATGCAGCATAGCAACTACACGTTTCTGAGGGTATGGTCTCTATATGCCTGAATTTCCATACAGGACTGAGTCTTTCTGAGGTGGCGTCAACCACCCTGGGTTTCACTCGAGTGTGAGCTGTGTCTCTACACGCCAAACAGTAATAGAGTTTACTTCAAAGATTTCCCTCCCACTGTGACAGCTGAGTAGATAGATCACACTCTCTCTCAATCTCCCTGTTCCCTCCCGGTTCTCAACCTATTGCCCTTTCCTCCCTCTCTCTCTCCACCCCTCCTTTCTCTCTCACTCTCTCCGCTTCCCACCTCTAGTGTTGTTGGTAGCAGAGCGGAGTGTCAACTTGCTCTGCGCCCACTGGCCTGTGGCTAGATGATGATTTATAGCTGAGGAAAGTGGGGGTTTGGGAGATGAAGTTGGTGGATGGCTAGGTTTAAAATCACTTGTGGCGGTGTATGAAAGCGTAGCGATGATGAATGGATGTAGTCGCCCCACGCCAATCAAAATGGTCTTCCTCCTGCATGCATTAGGTTTTAGAGCCATCCAGAGACTATAGGCAGCTTTCTCTTCTTGTAATGATCTTTTTTCCCCCCACTCTACACTCCTGTGTATAAGAATGAAGATATATGGAAGACGGTAGGCAGTTCACTCTCCATATGACAGAAGAAGCTAGAAGATACCCTCAATGACCCGAAATCAGACGGTAGTATTTTTGTAAGATTTGAAATGTGCAGTTCATACATGTTTTGGAAAAAAAGCCACAATTCAGACTTTGAACAGACCAGTCTGTGTGCAAAATCAACTGCATCTTTGTTTTAATGCCTTCCATAATATAGTGTTTGTCAGCTGACAATTGCAGTCCACTGTGTAGAAGAAAGCATCAGTGACAAAAAGAGTCCCTCGGATGTTGACGGTGAAAAATGGGCTGGTCTGAACAAAAAAAGCCCATTCTTTATTGTTCTCCTCAAGACATTTGTCAGTAAGGATCAGCGTTCAAAGAGAAAAGTGTATGTGTGTAAAAATCATTATTACTGATGTTACATTACATGTAGGGAGTAGCAGTGCACTTGGACAGTAATGTTTTTTTACCTGCTTTGGTTTACAAATGATAATATAATTACTCATTTAAATGCATGTTTTGTGCTGATATCATAAGGTGAGCCAGGAGCAGGTTTATTTTTTAACATGCTAATATAATTCACAATTAATTCATCTTATAGGGATAAAATCATACATATCAACAGCGGTGGGAACCCCTGCGATGTGTGGCTCTCAGTGAGGAGCCGCTCCCTACAGCTCACTGAATAACTATTGCTACACAGCATACAAAACAGCAAGTGTCTCCTGGACATTTACACTGACAGTGGGAAGAGCTTTAATTTTCTGTTACACTACAAAACACTCAACTACTGAACACAATATAGTCTAATATTACATTTAAGGGTGTTTCTTAAATGTAGCAAAAAAATATTAACTAATGAGTTCAAATTATTTCATATGATTACTATTTTGAGTAGCTCCCCACAACAGTATGAATGAGCAACTTGTAGTTGCCAAAACTGCCCAGCGACCAGTTGCCTGTATCTGTATGCATACTGTATGAGTCATACAACAGCAAGTCACACAGACAGATTGTGCTTTGCTCTCCATCTGAGTGCATTCATATGTCAGTGATATCACAGGCACATATTGTTGCTGTACTCTGTCATCTCCCAGTGAACATATTGTCAGCGGTGCAGAACTGGAAATCTCTCGATTGAGTTTCCAAAAGTTTGTTTTTGAGCTTACCCATGCAGAATCTAGAGTAAGAGATTCAAGGAAAAGATAAATTTGGCTATATTCTATATTTTTTGTTATTGTTAACACCAACAATGAACTAATCCTGTTAACTAGTACTGTCCTTGTAACCAAAGCCTGGAATATCTTACCATAGAATAACCAGAAGAATAGTTTCAGATATTTCTAAAGTGGATAATAAATGAACCACACTGTTGGACAGGGTGACGTATACCGTCATTACCATGAACAATGCCACATACTCCATCCTGCTGCCATCTTTAAATATCCTCTATAGCGTATCAAATGTGAATTAATCCGCTGCTAAAAATAGTTCCCAATAAAAACACTATTTACTCTGGTTTGTAGCCTGGTAAAAACTACATAGCCCAGTTGTTTTAGGAAATAATTTTGCTACTTTACCTAATGGGTTTGGTGCTAAGTGCAACACGTTAGGAAGTTACACAGAGTAACACATTTTTGGGTTATGGTCTTTTCATGGGATTTATTGGTGATATATAAAAGTATTTTAAAAAAGACAAGCCTCAAAATGATGAACTTTGACTGTAGATCCCACATTTGTTTCTCTATAGTGTATGGAACACCACTGACCCATAATGCACTGCACAGCATCAGTCCATACTTGGCTGAGTTCAACTTTTATGACCCCATGGGCTTGGTTCAGGTTGGACTGAATCTCCACAAACAATTAGTTTTCCCAATTTGCTCTCACAAGTGGTTCACAAATATCGTGAGAAATTCTGGTAAAGGCAATTTGCACTTAAGGCTGGGGCCAGCAAAAAGCCACGCCAGTTGGTCTTGAATCATATTTTATCATGGTGTGTTGGTTGTTCCGTCCTCCATCAGGATATTTCAAAGCTCTACAACTGGCCCACTTCCCTGCATGTGGCGACAATACCGTCACCACGCAGTAATGAATCAAATTAAGTGGAATGTCAGCTAGGCTAACAGAGCTCTCCTTCTCCTCACAGCATGAAAAGGAATAGTTTCATGGCTCCAATTTGTCTCTCTCTGCCCTCGTTGGCACATATTTTTGCGTTTCATCTAAAAAATAAAAAAATAAAAAGTGAAAAAAAATGATGCTACTGCAGACGTGGACTAGAAGAGGGAAAATCCAATTGGTAGGGTAGAATCTTAATTCATGTCTAGAGTCAGAGGTAGATGGGTTGACTGGCGTAGAGCAGGGCCTTACCTTTTGGTTCCATGTAAATATATGCGGTAACATAAATTATATCCCAAGAGGGGCAGTCTGCACCCCTTCCTCTCTCTTTCTTTCTCTCCCTCACTTTTCTCCCTCCCTCTCTCCTGTGAAGATTAAACGTACGTAAGGGCGATGTGAAGGGAGAGTGATACTTTACAGTGACAGAAGAAAGAGAACGACACAGCAATATGCTGATGATATGGTGATGAGAAAGACAAGAGATTAAAGTGTAAGAGACGAAGATAGAGTGCAAGAAAGCGAGAGCAATATTTTGAATGAATAAATATGCACTCAGGCTCCTGTACAACTGCATAAGTGACAGCTCTTATATGCCTTGGGTGTTCGGAAGAAACAAAGGTTTTACATTTAAATCAGCCTACCAAGGCCTCTGGGTGTGGGAAGTAAACAAAACCCATTTGTTTTTTGTCTGTGTTTAACCTGTAGCCAACTTCTTTTTTTACATCTAATGCACTAAATAGTACTTAATGCTATTATACCATTACACAAACAAGTTGTAATGTGGGAGGATCATTGTGGGAGTCAAAGCTTGGCAGTTTCTCACACTGTTGTCATGAAGGACAGACAGTCAACCAAACAAAGGAAAATAAGGAAAACACTTCTATATATGTAAAAAAACAAACCCTTGCACATGGAGGTGGCACATTTTAGGAGCTCTTATGATTCATAACAACGTGCGTTTTGAGAACATATTTCATTAGTGTTCCCTTTGAAGCACAGTGGTTGTCAATTTGTAATACTGTAAGATTTATATGTGACTCAGTGTTGATGAGCGTTTATTTGTTAATACTTCTTTGCTAATGCAATTTTTCAGTCGTGTCATTTGCAAACACAGCAAAGTTATGTACTGTCGTAAGTGTGGAAAAGTCTGCGATTACAGGCACTACAAATTATGACAGCCTCAAAACTAACCATCTGGTTCATTGTCTCAACAAAAACCAAACATTATGAATTTATTGAATTTGTATTTATTGCAAGTCAATTGTACTCTAAAGCATTTTTTAATCTTTGCATTTACCCAAACTCCTTTTTGGAAATCTGTCTTTATATTGTTAGAGCCAGAAATAACTGAACTTTTAAGCTCTCCTCCAGATGCATAACAATGCTCTGCTTTGAATAATTGTTTCTGTTCAATATTTTCCCGTAAAAAAGGTTAATTTATGTGTTGAAGAATCCAAACCTAAAATGACATCTTCTCAGTGGTGCATTGGAGGTAAGTTTCCACATTTCCACCTTGATTAACTTCCAAATTAGTTGTGATGTAGCAAAATCACACTTGTAAATACACAGTTTAAACTCAGATTTAATGTGTGAAATTTCCCCCCTTTCAACAGATGAATTTGAAAACTGTTCCCTATCATTCAGTGAAGGTCAAACATTCATGCAAGATAATAAGAAAAACACCTTTTTTGAGTGGAGGAAGATTTTAAAGAAAATACAATAAATGCCTATAGAAAATTGTGTTTCTGAAAATCTCTACCTAGTCAGACAGTTAAAATAAGATGTGTGGAGCTTGTCTGTGAAGCATACTTCATACTACTTTTCTGAGTATATTAATGTAATGGAGGTAAGATAACAGAAGCCAGCTGTATTGGTTTTGTAACACAAACGATCAGTCTTCTAAGAACAGGCTAAATCCTGGAAATCTTATGATTTACAGCGACAGAAGGAAGCAGAGCGAGGTGGCAGAGAGACAGCACAAAAGAGTGAGAATGACAGAAAAAAACAAGAGAGTGAGATTATCCGTGGCCTTTCACTGTGGTTCTAATCCATACTTTACAATATTGTCACCCAGAGCGAGGAGATCATAAATCTGCGATACAGGAACACTTAGCAGACAAATGGACAGGAGGGAACAGAGGATATTACACTGTGGACCATGGTAATCTATCTCTCTCTAGATAGATAAGTATGTTACTATGAGTCTATGGGCACTAAGTGTAACGAACATGCATGAGCACACCTACCTATTTAATCATAGGTGAAATGTGACCGTTATTTTATTTTGTCACCTAAGCTAAAAGTAGTGCTAATCTATACTTTTCTTCACTGGTTGAGCCACTAAGCTCATGTCACATCTTTAAATTGAAGACAAATGACTGGGGTTTTACCACTACAACCACAGCCACTGAAACACCATCTGCAATCATCGCCCTCACTTTGAATCTGTGGCCATTTTTGCTCTCATGCGACTGCATCCTCACCGCGAGGCCCAGTACCGTTTACAAAAACACTGGCCTATAATTTTCAGCAGCACTGTGATGGGGGACAGGGTCCATTTGCATTGCCAGTCGCAAACCAAAAGGTGTATCCAATGTCTTGGGGGCACGCAGAGAAGATGAATAAGGGAGGCATAAGACTGGCTCTATATATAGCAGGTAATCTGTCATCTCATTTTTGTCATCTCCCGTCCCCTCGTTTTTGCTTTGAGGAATGAGGGATTGATGTTCAGAAGATCAGAGGGATGTAAGGAGGGAATCTTGGAGGCTTGGAGAAAAGAGAATAAGGAGTGTGTGTGTGTGTGTGTGTGTGTGTATGTGTTCAGAGGAGGAACGAGGGAGTCTGCACTGAGCAACTGATGACTGCTGTTTTTAGAGACCCAGTTGCAGCTGGCCGAAGTCCAAGCTGAATAGTTCAACTCTCTCAACTACAAGAAAAAGTGAGCGTCAAAAGAAGCAGGGAAAACTATCCATCTAACACTTTAGTTTCAAAAGATTTCCGCTGAATCCCATCCTACACTGCAAAAATTTCATTTCCTCCCAACCTGCAACACCACTGCTGCCTGGAGTCAGATATTTCTAAAGTGGATATTGTTTGAACATTCTGTCAGCTCTGACAGGTTGGATTCCCCGGCAGAGAGATCAGTTAGAGACAAATATGTCTTGCTCACAAGCACACACACACATTCACACTCTCTCACACACACACAAGAGAACACTCTCGGGAAAATGCTGAGGAACCTTATGAAGCTACTTTTGATAAGGTACGCCTTGTGGTCACTTCAAAGCAGAGTTGAAGGAGTGGATAAAGAAGGAGCAAAGAGATGGAGGGAGAATAGAGGCAGGGGGAGGATGGAGTGAGGAATGAGACATGAGAAAGGATAAAAAAGATGGAGTAAAAGGCAATAAAATGAAACAGGGTGAAGTGTGGGTAAGATGAAAGAAACGTGGGGAGGGACTGCTCTGCAAAAAGAAAGAGGGAGACACATTTGCATGGAAAAAGATAGCAGGACATGCAGGCACAAATGCAAACTGTACACATGAAGATGTGCATGCTCACACACACAAACACATCACACTCATACATGTAGGGAGTTGAATCTGGAGCATTAGCGAGAGGTTTGGGAGGCCGAGTCTCGTCTCTCGTCCCTCTGTGCAAGTCCCAACTACAGGAGCAACTTTTTGCTGAGAGAGAATCTTCCTGCTCTCGATCCAGAAACTCTCTGATGAGCAGCTATGGTAAAGCCTGCAGGCAGGCACTGATACATACGGGGGAGAGAGGGATCATTAGAATAACTCAACCATTCATAGACGGTAGACAGTTAGCTAGCTACCTCCATCTAGAACCAGTCCCCCTGAATAATTCACAGAGGTGTAAATAAAATATATCCAGTGGCCTTCACCTAAAAAAAAAAAAATAGAAACCAGATAGCTGTCATGCTGAGTAATGAGTTCTTCTCTAGGAGATGATTTCAGATACTGTATGACATGCAAGCATATGTTGGAAAAAAGACCTTACCTCAAAAATCAGTTATTCACAGTGATATTCAAGGAGGGGGCTGTGTTGCTTGATTTAAAACAGAATATTTCATCGATATATCTGCCTTTGATAATGACACAAAATATGACACCTCTCCAAAACTACAGGAAAATCATTAGAGCATGGATGGCAATGATGTCCAAAAGTGCTATTATGAAAAAACAATCACTGGGAAACATTGTTATCCATCGGTTGGTTCTCAAAAAGCGCATTACTAACCTTTAATTGTCCCAGAATAACAGATGATAGCAGAGCGTTTATTGCTTTTCTCCTGCAGTGAAGAGTGCAATATTTCCTGCATAATGCATGAGCGCTATGACATGGCCCAAATCATCCTGAAAACAAATAGCTTCAAAATCAATGGAGCGGCAAGCTGTGTGTACGTGTTAGATATCAGTCCTCCTCACATATATGACAGAGAGTTAGGAGAAAGAAGGAATGTGGCAAGGACAAGAAATCAAAGCACTAGCACACCGTCAGGAGAACAAGAATAGGCCACAAGTCGTTTCCACGTGTCTCACTGGTGCAACAGCGTTAACACGCTGCAGTGATGTAGCCGTCAACCTGTGTGCCAAAGCTACAATAGAGCTTGAGCAGAAAATCAATACCCGCTTCAGCCGATTCTTCATAGCAGCTCCTACGATTATGACAATCACTCCAGGTGGTTGGAGTATGGATCACGTTGCTCTGCTGGATCAAGGGAGCTGCATCTGGCACACAAAAACCTTTTTTTTCTTTCTCAAAGGTCAATCAATGGGAAAACTGGCTAATTTCCCCCGGTCGCCCTTGTATTTCTGAAATTAATAATAAATTAATAATCGGTTTTGAATGGGTCTCATGGGACTGTGAAACTCCCTCAGCACTTACAGTAGCAGACCCTGTAATTCTGCCATTCAAATTTAAAAAGCAAAGTGGAGAAGGTGACAACTCCCTGAGAACTGTAAATTACAATTTTCCCATCTTGTATATGAAACTCATGATCCAAAAATAACTATCTATTTCATTAAACTTAAATCTACCATCTGAAGATATTTTTTCGGAATAAGACAGATGTCAGGCAATATTTTCCAACCCACTGTCCACACAATTTTATTTCAGGGCACTGTTTTTATATCTTAGCACTCATGTCAAGGTTGAAAAACTTAAAAGATGTCTCCTGGTTAAAACCTTCAGAGACAGACATCTAAGGACAGCTGCCCCCACCCCCACCCCCACCCCTTCCACTCCTTGTCTTCCTCTCTCTGTCAATCACAGACAAACTTTAAGCTCCCCTCTCCCAGCCCCACCTCTCCAAACTCCACATATTTCCTTTCCATCTGTTGCCTGTCTTTATAAAGGACTCTCACTCTCTCCTCTCTCCACGCACATCTTCTCTTTTTCATTTACGTACAATGAATAATTGTTCCATTGCGGCAAATGGGTCAAGTTCGTAATGTCAGTAGTTAGTCAGTGAGAGAGGCAGGCAGTTTCTCTGTGTGTGTGTGTGTGTGTGTGTGTGTGAGATATGTGTGTGTGTGATATGTATCAGGCGTTTCCTCCCAGCTCCTATTACTCTGACACAACACTTTCTAAATTAGCCGCCTGACACTAATCACTGCCTGAGCCTCAGGGCCCGACCTCATGCTTACCCACAATGCCTCCCTCGCTTTACGCACACCTCAGGTTGGAACACAAAAGATATCTCACCATGAAAACAGCACATCCTAAAAAACATGATTCAAATCTCATCATAATGTCCTTTTGTTGTGAAAGTCGACCGTTCACAGCTTCTGTGCTTTGTACTGGAATAGCGAAAAAGTAAATGGAGCTTATATAGAAATGTGTTGTGTGCGACTAGAACAATATGTGCTTACGGATTTGAAGTTTCAACCAAAAATACAATGACTGACCTTGTTTAAGACAAACTCATGGATGTTGTCACTTTGTCTTGTCCTATATAAGTCCATACCAAATTGCAGCTGCCCTTTTGAACCCAACTCTCAGTTTATGGTATATCCTGCAGGTCTCAGATACTTGAAGGTGTGATGATTAATGATAGTGTTGCTGATGGTAATGAGCAGCGGGACTTTAGCTGTGCCCTTTTTCTTCCGCTCCTGTGGCTGGCATCTGCCCACCTTCCACATGTACAGAGAAAGTAGTTCTGTCCCTGGCTGGAGGGTAGAGCAGACTGAGCTAAGATGATATTCTTAGCACATCATGGAATTTCCCATCATGTTTAACCCACATGTTTAACATCATACTCAGACCTGCATCCAAAGATCCTGTGGTGTGCTTAAAAAGAGAGATCAACCAGAGCTCAACCAGTGAAGACATTTATTCACTTGTTTGCCAAATGTTAGATGAGAAGATCGATACCAATCTCATGTCTATACAGTCAAGGTTGTAATTTCCACCAAGGATGAGAAGGACATTTCTCCCTCACTTTTAATACGACAGGTTGAACATTGTTGTCTTATCGTCGAGCCACCGAAATCACTTTCAGATCTTTTTTTTTGCCCTGGGTTTTGCTTCACAGGCAACATACTTTTCCCTTCCTCATCGGTGACAGTTGCTCACACTGAAAAAAGAAACACCTGCTGACACTAAAGAAGCTACTGCCCATGTCTTTTCTTTTGAGGAACATTTCTATTTACAGTAAAAAAAATTTACTGTCCACCCTGCTTCCAGTCTTTGTGCTACATTGCTAACTGCCTGTAGCCTCACATTTGATGGATGGATATAAGAGTGGTATCGATCTTCTCATCTAACTCTCAAATAAGAAAAAATATATATATATATGAATGACAAAACACCAAGTGCCCCGAGTGTGTGTAAATAATCTTAGTGGCTCCTGTGACTACATGAGGACAATGAGCGCAAGGGCAGGTTAAAACTGGACATCTGATCACACTGAGGCCCTTCAATAACTAAGTGGCATGCACCGTTAATTCCAGGTGGTGTTTGTTTCAGCTTTCAACTTTAACAGGATTATACAAAACACATTCCACAGAACTGCCGGATGAACTTTACAATGGGCTAAGAAGAGCCCGGGCTACTTGTGTGCTCTAAGGTAAGGTTTTATGTCACACTGCCTTTTTTATCCAGGAGGGAGCTGCCCCGTGTCATTCCACTCGTACTGCACAGCCCTGACCTCTGTCTGACTCATAAACAGAGGCTTTAGAAACTTTGCGTGTGTATGTACAGTATGTGCACGTCGAAAGGCGAGGTTGGAGGGTCAGTAAGAATACGAGCGAAAGTGAAAGTGAGAGAGAGATGAGTGACAGGGGGTCCAGAGAGAGTTGCCTTGTGGCATTTTATCACTCCACCAGAGCCCGTCAGTGAAACTTCATGCACTGTGATGTTAACTGTACTCACTGCCGCACTGATTTCCCAGGATACATCATGTCAGAAACAAGGTGCATTATCCTATTCCACAGAGCAGCCTGTCTGAGCTGCTGGAAACAAACCAGTCAGCACTTAATAACTGTTACTTTTACAGGCGCTTGTACTTGTGAGGTTGTTTGTCCTATCAATAGGGCATGGCAATATGACGAGATAACGAGATATGACACTTCATAATAATCAAAAATCCTTCTTCCAATACCAGTAAACAGCGCATATGCCATTATATTTATCTACATATGGGAAGCCACCTGTTACATTAGTCTTCATGGACTGCAGATGGCAATGGGGGCTCAAACTGGGGTTTTCATTTTCTGCTGTATTCTCAAACCTTTCAAAAATCACAATTTTGTGTTGTAATTAAGCAAGAAAAAAAAAAGTTTGATATAATATAAACATTCAGCCTTTACGTTATCTTTGAGTCTTGTTTTTGTTCAAATTTCATTGTCCTCATGTTTTTATCTTTTCTGGGGTCAGTTACACTACTTTTGGTTTGCCTTGAGTGGTAAAGTTATTCACATGTTCAAGTCAGCTGCTAGACTCCTGATCACATGTCCTGACCAGATTCTTCCAATGCAGAAAATAACAGTTTTGTTTTGTTTTTTTTTTACATTTTCCTGGCAAGAGAGCGGTGTTAGTTGTGCGCATGACTCTCCTCTCTTAAGATGGGTTGTGCTTGAATTTGTTGAATTTGTGTCATGTGCAGTGTGAAAGGCAAAAGTGTTTATACCTGATCCAAACAGCGGCACTCAGTGAGAGAGACAGGAGACGCAATTATTGTTTAAATATTGGGAAAACGGTGCATACATTAAGAATTCACATTCATCATGTTGCACTCAGGTTAACATTTCTGAAACAATTTGAACGCCTGACAAGCAGCTCTGCCTTCTCTAGTACCATAAACAGAAGTGGTGTTACTGCTATCCTCACACATAATCTTTCAGGGAGGACCATGGGTGAAGTCCCTTGTCCTACAGTGAGCATGTTTCTTTTTAGTAATGAAGTATTTTTAGCTGCTTAACCATACCTGAACTTGCATGTCATGTACTTTACAAGGCAATGGCACATAACCTATTTAGTCTGGTATGAAATGGATTGTTTTCATATGTTGTAGCTCCAGTGTTAGTTTCTTTGCACAGGAGTCTGATACATTCAACTTTATTTTTAAGGTTTAACTTACAGAAGTAAACAGCATACAATATTAGACATTTGTGAGTATTTATGCCACACTTATTCTTAAATCCTGTATCAAACTTCTATTTGCACTAGTTGCATTTCACTTCATTACACACACACACACACACACACACACACACACACACACACTCATCACTACCTTTAAAACCTGCACTTTAAACTAATTTCTCCAAATAGGTGTTCAGCCCCTTTGATGTGATGCTTCCCTTTTTGAACCCTCTTTTATTTCAACAACGGGAGCCACCTCTTCTTTCCCTTCTCCCAGCCTGCCACTCCCTCTCTCCTATAACTTCTCCATCCCTCCATTGTCCTCAGATCATATTATGTGAACTCTCATTACAGGGGTGGTAATAGACTCTTCAGCGCTAAGATCCTCTTTATTATCCGTCAACTGTGGACTACATCTCTAAGCTGATTAGCCAGAGCTGTCTTTTTCAGCATTTCAATTAGGAGCGTTTTGAATAGTAGAGCAGATTGCATGCCTTACATTCATTACTGACATTCTTAGAGCTTTACGCGATGTTCGAATACAGTAATCCAGGAAACACATTGCAGCAGTGAGGATGAAAGAGCTGTAGAAGAATGACATCATGGTGGATTTTAATATTGGACTCCTAGGGAAATGGCAAAAGTAGCTATCAACAGCAATCCAAAGCAATTTACAGCAGAGTGGAATGCAATTTTAGCATAAATGGCCCAGCTGGCAATCACACTACTATCATACACACACACATACACACACTGACTATAGTGTTCTGTAAAGACAAATGACATATTTCAAGGAGCATCATCGTTACCATCAAGTATTCTTTGTTTTTACCAAAAGAAAAATTTGTCAGAGGACAACTATAGCCTGAAGCCTCAAGATGCAGATGTTTTAACCTAATGATGTGTGTGTTAGCTGATGTGTGTGTTGTGGTAGAAGTTATCTTTATCTACTTTTGCATGACCGTCTTCTCTCAGAGGACTGTGAAAAGGTAAGAACTGATGAATATGTCATTTTAAGCCTCACAATGAGAGGCTGGCTCGTTAGCTGCCACTTAGAAAACTGTACCCCACAAGTGCCCTCGGGGCTGTGAACACCTACATGCTTAATCTCGCTGTTCGGCTGTCTCTGTTCATGTCATTTTTCAGACGAGCTTGAAGAGAAATTGTCCCACATAGGGGACCGGCTGTCTGGTAAAGAATGAGAGAAGAGGAAGCGGAAGAGGGGGGGAAATTGGGGGAGGATGAGGTTGTGACTCCTATTGCTAATGGATTTAGCGATAGGAGTGACGAGATGACGAGGCTATGATCTGCTCAGAACAGTGTTTGTGTGTGTGTGTGTGTGTGTGTGTGTGTGTGTGTAAGCTCACACGTACATGTGTAGTGTGTGGTTTTGTGACGTCATTAGCAGTCGAGCCAAAATATGATGATCTCGGGGTATTATCAGTATCTGTTTAAGGTATCCGGCTTTATCAAATACCTACTTGACACAGGAGTCACCACCATGTTTTATCATTCTGTCTCTATCTGAGTCTCTCCCTTTCACACACACACACACACACACACACACTCACACACTCAATAATCCATTCAGTCATTGTTAATCCAGCTGTGTGCTGGTACAGAGATATGCTGTACATGGCTGACAACCATGTTGCTGAGGTGCTGATGTCATACCTGATCTGTATTTTTTTTTTTTTTTTTTTTTTTGTCCCTGCTGTTGTTGTGAGCCACTCAGGGACACACACAATACATCTGAATCCCTTGAATTTCTCTCTAAGGAGATCATTAATGTTGCAAATGCATGTGTCTCTGTGCTAAGTGACATGTTGGTGTCATGTTCTCAGTTGTATTAATTTGACAAAAAGCTCAGACTCACTTACAGAGCATCAGTTTGGGAAAGGAGAAGGGATACAGTTGTAAACACTTGAGGATTTCTGCAGTAGTCATGTACCAGTTGCCACAGAACAACTGCAGTGGAGCAGCCGAGAGTCAAGTACCTTTTCCCTGGGCACCTGAGTGTTGCTTGTAGGGGAAGATGAGAGCCTTCCACATTTCAAATGAGAATTCCGAGCAATCAGATCATTTTTTTTTTTTTACAGTTGTGATTTCAGTCATGAGCCCATTTTTCTCTGAACTACTTCTGTTCAAGTTGGTGTATTTTTCATGTTTTTCCAGCTCACAGACATTTTCAGCTGTCAAAATAAATTTGGATTAGAATGTGTTTCACAGGACAAAATAATGCAATACACATTTTACTTTGAAAATCTGTTGATTTCTCAGGTATGGCGTAGGTATGGTCAAACACATTTGAGCAACCCAAAGCTAATGAACAGTGAGAAACTGTGTCTCTGACCAATAAGTCGTAATTTGATTGTTTTTTTTCTGTTATAAACTTCTCAATCCTTTACAAGGAACTGCATTGTGAATAAGCCAGCAGCCTGTGTTAATGTAATGATCTACATTTGGTCAGTAGCGTGGATAGCACGAAGTTTGTTGGTTGTTTCTGGCTCTACTGCTGTTGGTCTAGTTATAAAATAAGTCTCTATTAAATACAGATTTACACAAGAGTTGCACCGCACAGATGAGTTCTTCAATAGATATTTGTTACTTAATATTAATAATTCCCCGGTGTTTTATAGCTAAGTGAACCAATTTACAGAACTAGCTTGCTGATATAAGTCTGACAAGACTGTTAAAGGCTATTTGGAAGTTTTCTCTTACGCCGAACGTGGTTTCTTGCCGGGAGGAGCGAGTGGTGCTTCAGCCATCATTGCGTTTACAAGAGGTTATAATATGCCCTCTGAAGAGCACTACATCTTTAGGGAAGATTGGTGATGATATAAACTGGAAAGATATTAACTTGAATTACATGATGCTACATAAATGTTTGATGCAGTTAATTGCTTCTGATTGGATAATGCTACAAATGTTTTCTAGCATTGGAAATTACTCATTACCAGCTAAGAAAACATTCCTCGAGTTTGAATGGTACGACCCAATCACTAGCTAGTAGTTCCTAAGACTTTAGGAATCCTTTAGACACAACCTTAGGGATGGATTTACAAATAGCTGGTGCAACCGGAAAAGTAGTTTTTCTGGAACAATGCACATATACTGTATGTCCATGCATTCCTAATGGAGAGGATTTTTAATACTTTCAAATAGGAAACTGGGGGGTATAGTCTGTGTTCATGAAGCCCAGATTAGGATTTGTGGAGAGTGGTTGGCATGGGCGTGTATGTGTGGACGGAGAGGGGGATAAAGAGGGAAACACTGAGGAGCAGAGTGTGTAGAGACATCCAGAGATTTAAGACAAGACAGACAAAAAGCAGATATTAAAAGGAAGCATGAGGAAGTCATGATGAAGAGATCATAGAAAAGAGGATGGGAGGAAAGAGGAAGAAAATTAAGATCCACGAGAAAAGAGGAGCCAAGAGATTGAGATTTAGTGGAGTACAGAAATGAAAAGTGATGGAGATTGAGAGACTGAATAGGAGAGGAAGAGGGGCATCACAATAAAAGTTCCAGCTGAGAGGGATCGGAGAAGAAATACAGAGAAAACAGAAAGAGGAAATGCCACAGGAAATAAACTAGAGTGACAGATAGAGGGAAAGATACTGAAAGCTAAAACGTAGTAGAGGAGACAGCAGATGGTGGGGATTATTCTGGACTAAAATACTTTGGGATCTACAGAGGGAAGGCCACAGACATAAACCGTTACAGACTCCATCTGCCAGAAATAGACCAAAAAGAGCTGTAGGTCCACCATCACCATGATGATAAAATGCTGCCTAGATGGCAAAACCATAGAAAAAAAAACAGTGATAAATGTCGTCCTAGACAACAGCTAAATAGGCAAAGTGCTGATGTACTTTTGTGTTTATCAAAATCATTTGGAAGAGACATCCTGTCGAGTCACAACCTTACACATGCAGAACACGCATGGCCTTTTAAGACACTTAAAGTAATTCAAGTAATAATTTTCCAAAACAACCATTAGCATCTCACAGATGGCATTCATGTGGAGACAAAATGTGGGACATAAAGAAAAACTTCTTTTTGCAGTAGTAGCAGATGCATGTGTGCTGGAGTATTTAAGTAGGCCTACATGTTCTGTGTTTGTGTGTGATTATGATGACTGATACCATAAGACACCCTGAATCCACATTATATGTTCACTGTGATTAGGACAACAGCCTTATGCACTAACTGTGGGTGTGAGCCTGCAGTAAAAACAACAACAAACTGGTTCACAAATCCCCCCAATAATTCCTCTATATCCATCCACACACAACCTGAACACACACAACTGCAGATACAGTCTAATGCCAGCTAATCATCCTGCCCCCCCCCCACATGCACAGAAAATAAAGTAGAGAAAGAGCTAAGAGACTAAGAGATTTGGAAGTAAGTGAAAGACTTTTTTTTTACCTTTCCCTGTGTGTAGATCAAACCTTGAACCTGCAAAAAAAAGAAGGAGAGGAAAACATAATTACTGTTTTGTTCTGAAAGCCAGGCTGTGCAGATCATACGCTGTGCTACCACACTGATGAAGCAATTTAAACAAAAATCAACATTAGCTTCTCTCTGTAGGTGGACAGAACACATACCATGCTCAGTTCTTGTCTGCAGCTTTTCTCAATACTCCTCTGTAATTGCCTATTGAGGTGTGTCACTCAAGACTTGTACTTTTAAACAGCAAATTGTTAGAACATTCTAGTCTTAACATTAGTGTTGGGATGGCAAACATATTGACTTATCCTGTGTGTGTATAAGAGAGAGAGAGAGAGAGAGAGAGAGTGAGAGTGAGAGTGTGTGTGTGTGTGTGTGTGTGTGTGTGTACATTATTGACTAATTATCTACCCTGACAGGGGACGGTTAATTAAATCCTTCCCTGGCAGTGAGCATGAAGTAATTATTGTGCATGGATGCATATCCACAAAAAAAAAAGAGTCATCATTCACATGTGGTAAATACATGCTATGTCTGCATGTCTGCAACACACACAGGAACTTATCCGACATTACTCAGATTGCAAACCAGTACCAAAGCTTTGCATCATCACCTTGTCTTCTGAGCGTTTATGCAAAAAGGTCTTTCCATCATCATCATCTGCTTTAGCACCTAAACTAATGGGTTTTTTTTTCTTTCTCTACCAGGAAAAATAAAATCACACGGCAGCTGGATGTGACTCCATTGACTTGCATCTGACAGTGTGCCAATATCATCTTTACTATGCCGTCGTTATTACAATTAGCAGCAATCAACGTATTTCACTTCTGCTCATAGCTGAATGCACCAGTGTGGGAGCAGCATACAACGTTACAATGTTTTAGAATAAAGAGTGTTGGAGATTTTTCTGAGGGCACATTAAACACATTGTTACATAAGAGGTTTGGTAATGCTCGCTGGCCATATACGCTTGCATTTTCATTTTATACATCATAAATAATGGATTCACTTTAAATGAATGTTTAATATGCCTCCCAGTGCCAAACCGTGCCCACCAACACTGCCAGTAGTAAATTCCCCAAAAATAACATTTTCTCCCCAATTCCCAAAACCACTCTGCCCTCAATTACTGGTTTCCAGTCTGGAGCCGATGCACTGGAACCAACCAGCTCATGTCTGCTGGATGAAAAAACCTGTCGTCTAGTTGAATTGTACATGTGCTAACAGATGCCAGCTACATCTGCTGTCTGATAACAGGATCTGCTCAGTGGGATGGTCCGGTGCTGGCTGCAGATTGATCAGTGACATTTAGCTAAGCTGCAGAGAGTGTCTAAGAAACTTCACCTTCACTGAAAGTGCTTTCAGTGTTACCATCAGTGATAAAAAGCTTTTTGCTTGCATGCAACCACTTGAAATGGCTTCTTCCGGGGGGGGGGGGGGACGGGGACAATTTTGTGAGTTTCTGTCTCTTTACTTTCGTAGATTACAGTGCTGTCTCAAGACTCTGGACTTTTACTCAGATCTTCTGTGTTGTAAGAGCAGCAAATAAACTAGTATTTGATATACTTTTCGATTTCAGTCAGTCTCTTTTCTTTTCATGCAAAACAGTACTTCTTTCTCCCTCACTGTAGTTCCATTCACAGTATTGTGAAAGGAGGAGACACTGGCAGTTACGATCTGTCCCTTGCTGAAAACCTTTGATTCTCTCAGACTGACCACCCAGGATACAGGAGCCTTGGAAACAACAGGGGCTGCTGTGGCATACAAATAAGCTTCACAATCTGCTACTGACACACACATGCACACACGCACACACGCACGCACACACGCATGCACACGCACACGCATGCGCACACACACACAAACTATGTCTGTGCTAGTTTGTTTATGTGCAAGTTCATGTCTGGGTTTATGCATCCACAAAAATGCATACCACATACAGTCATATCACAGGACCAATTCTCATCTCAAACACTATATTTCACACATAGCATGCAGTGCATTTGTATTTATGGTGCCTATTTTGCTTGAGAAATGTCTCAGTATTGCTGTTTCATGTTCCCAGTCCAAATATCATTTGTAGAGAGCTAAGTGCTTATAATATTGGAAACGTACAGTCATGCACTTGCTGAATGGAGAATCCTATTATGTCCCCTTCATGTGTGACAAGGTCAAATTCAACAGCAGTAGGCCAAACTCACTAAGAAAAAATACCTTGTCTTTATTTATGTAAACCCATATTTACAATTACGATTCCAAATCAACTAAAGGTTCTCAATGATGCATTCAGTGGTTAAAAAACAGCTGGTGGCATGGGCATGTGAGGCTGACACTTCCCCTGGCTGATCCTTTTCACCTGCTGACATTCACAGACCCATCAGCAGCAGGCTTTCAGACTACCTGCCACGTACAGCTAAAGTCTTCTGCACTTGGAGATGCAGAGAAGCAATCATTTCATCAGTGGTGCCTGACCACTTTCATTCAGATCTGTCTGCCAGCTGGAGCAAAGGCTCATGGGAAAGAGGGAGGCAGAGGGAGTGCAGAACTAACAGAGAAAAACAGGTGCTGCACATGCTGTTATTTTAACAGTTAATATATCTGACATAAAGAAAATGTTGCTGCCTCTGAATAGGAATGACGGAATAAGGAATGTATAACCAGCTTGATGGAACAGCAGTGCAGGACTGAATCAAAGTGAATACTGTGATAATGATTGGGTCCCCCTCTCCTACCATGGATATAAAAGAAATCAGTGACTAGAAACGCTAAAAGTGTCTTTTTATTGAATGAAAAGTGATATTCTATAGAGTGACCTGCAGCCAAGAACAGAAAAATGCTAAGCTAAACATTTGACAGTGACATATTTCCCTGTCTGCTCTGTCTTTCCATCTGTGTAAAACGGTGTGATTAGTCACTGCGTGAGTCTGCCTCGAGCAGGTTGAATTTAATCTCAACCTCTGAGGCACTTTACGGAGAATTTTGAACCATTACCCAGGCTCAACAATTGGCAGTGGCTGCCAAGTACCTTCAAGGGAATGTCAGTTTCCATGGAGACCAAGCCACCCCCAGCTGTAGACCCCGTCTCTCACCACAAGTGAAGAATGGTAAAAACCTATTGATGGGCAAGGATCACAAATCTCTCTGTAATTCTCTCTTATGCACCGTCTTGGCCTTTTTCTCTCTGTCTGACATCACTGTTTGTGTTAATACATGTGTCTCTGTTCTTGGTTCAAACATCTGCCTCTGTGTTTACCCATGTTAATAATTGCTCATCTGCAGTTGCTTGGCAGCTTCCCTCGGACTATGAGAGGCATCCGTGGGAATAAGTGGATAGATGTATAAATTTTACAGAAAGTTGGAGAGTAAGAAACTAAGTCAGGAGGATAACTGTTCAGAGAGAGCTGAGAGCAGATGGAACTTGATTCAAAAACTTACAAAAAGTAGTTTTAACAGTGGCTGCACATGGCTGTTTAAAACTATGGTTTACAGCTGCTATAATCAATATTTTCATAGTAACAATGGATAACATGTACGTGACAGGGGTTGCTGGTAGCGGCAAACCCGCAGATGATTATCTACAGTTCCTCTCAGCTCTATGGTGCATTTCAGCATCTGCCAGCTCAGCTGATTTTGTTTTTTGGGGTTTGGTTCACTTCTACAACTGTTATCAGTGCAGCAGTTGGCTTTTTATACTGGACTTAGTCTGCTAATGTTGCTTCATATCTGCTGCTTGATGTGTTAATAAGCAACCCTTTGCTAGTAAGCTCACCATATATCAACTTAAATGTTGATGCCCTCCAGAAATCAGTTATTACATATTTAAATGTAGCTAAAAGATCAATGTTAGCCAAATGCATGCACTTGTTTAAGCATTACACTCCTGGAGTCAGGAAGGTAATTCCTGCAGTAACGATATTGCACATTGTCCCTATTGAATAAATGAAATAAAAATAAAATAAAACTCCATCTTGTGATGGGATCCCACCAGTCACAACACCCATCAACACATTGACATTCTGACGTCAACTGCACTCCTGCAAAGCTTCATGATTGTATCTTGCGTGGTTGCAATGCTATCACAAAGACAAAATCTGTCCACAGACATATCTAAACAGCTGCCAATGTACGCAATAATGCCTCTGTAACACTTCCCGCTACAGAAGGTGTCAACGTTTTGCCATGATGACACACACACACACACACACACACAGCCTCACAAGGTGAAAACAATACAAGCCCTGCCTTCACAGATGGTAATAATGTGTTCTCACATGCATCATGCATCTGGCCAGGGCTGAGAAACATTAATTTATATACACAAAGATCTTGTGTAACGTATGTAATCTTAAAACATGTTAGTTAGTTAGTGTTAGCATGTTGTTCTATTGCTATTTTTCTCCTTATTTTTCATAGTAACTCCCAGCTCTTGCTTTTTCTCTGTAGAATAACGATTTGGACTCACTCAGCTCTCACAAATAACACCAGTAAAACAAATTACTGTGGAGTGCCTTTAATTTTGCCTGCATTCCTGAAGACACACTATCTGAGCAGTGGAAACAAGAGTTTGAGGATTAAATTGCAAAATATATATGTGCTGTTAAAAGCAAAAGTCTCGTTTTTCTAGTGCGTCACTAGCCGTGTTTCAATTAACCTGCTTCAGGTGCATTTTGAAATAGCAAACTTAAAAACAAGGAATGGAAAAACATAAATTCCCAAAAAACTTTCAAATGTCGCAAAAAAATTATGGGTGGTTTTAGACTATTAGACAAAGCATTATTTCACATAAGTGAAACGGAAACACTTTTTTTGCCCGTCTATCATGCCAGAGCCAGAAAGAGGACTGCTGGAGATCTATTGTCAAATTTAATTGAAATGGTACCACGAGAGGAGAGAACACAGAATTATTTTCTTAAAAATAGCTTCTACATTGTGCAAAACTGCAATGGAAAACCAGCTGCTCACATCTTGGTGAAGAGAACTTTAACTAAAAGGAAGCAAACTGCTCAGTGGACACTGAAGAAATGCAGCTTGAAGAAAAACTTCCTGTTTTTGTGACTCCCAGCGGCAAAACCTACTCTCAGCTCTCCTGCTAGTGTGCTCTGCCAGAAGACGATCACCAGGTAGTGAGCAGCAGTGTTGGCGATAACATACCCAAACACACTCCCGGAGGAGGCGGAGCGCTTCCTAAAACAATACAAACTGCATCTTTAAAAACAGATCCCTGGCATACGTTCACACATGATTTCATGACCCACGGTGTTCACACCTGATTCTCTCCCCTCCTGAGTCTTAATCAAGTTGTTTGTTTATGAAAGGCTTCATTAGTTTGTTTCTTTGATTGTGTAGGTGCGAATGCCTCCGAGTGAGCGTGTGTGCCCGCTCATGTGTATGAGTATTTACGATCAAAAAACACACACTGTCCTTGAAAGTGCCTCAGACAAATCTAAACACAAATAACAAAACCCCTGCATGACTTCATCACATTGATCGTCTTCCATCGTCAGTTCTCTTTGTTATTGGGAACGCAGGTCATTACGATGCAGGCTGCAGTGAAGACGGTGTTAAAAGATGTTTTCCTTTATGGAGAATGATTTGTTTGTTTTACGTTCCAGCTCGCTGGCCTCTTGGGCCCTAACCTACATTACTGCACAAAGACTATTAATCATTGATGATCAGACCTTTTAATATTGCTTATGAAAAATGTATTTGCATGTGAATAAAACAAATGAAGACTTCTGTTCCAAAACACCGGATATCCATTTTGGAGGGAAAATTATTACCTGAAGTATCAAGTATGTGGTTGGTCCAAGTCTATTTCTGTCAACATGAAGTTGATTTAATTTGATACGATTTGGCCATTGTGTGCCGTGTATTCTCTGTTGCAGTACCCACCTTAAAATGTTGCATACATTCAAAACGTAAACCCTACAATTATCTAAATAATTAATAGATGTTAATAACATCTTCTAGTTAATCGAAATTCCATTTGGTGTTTCACATGTTTTTGATGCAGGCATCAAGGAAACAATTTAAAAGTATGAGAAATAGTATGTTCAAATATCTCATTTAAGAATTAATGAGTCACCTCAGAACTCAGAGCTTTTACAAATCCCACATCTAAAGCAAATGCAGAATAATCATATAACCCAGACATTCATTATCGCTGAGGAAGGAAACGTCTCCAGAGGTCAATTAACCCAGTGTGTGAACTCGGAACTCTTGACGCAGACGTCCAATAAGCCAAGATAATAAAGACACGTGCACAAGTTCACACATGCACACACGCGAACGCAAGGTAAAGCAAAGATAATAAAGTAATGCCACGGAAACACGTTGCTCACCTCACACACGCACACACACATTGCCTGTTTCCCTCTTTCCCTTTTAATCACACACTCACACATGCTGTACATATTACCAAGCAGACTGCTGTCCTTTAATCACAAGTCATGTTTTAATTGCAGTACGTGTGAAGGAAATAGGAGCCGTTAGAGTGGCTCAGTCTGGCACAGATATGTTAGAGAATGAGACTGCTGGAGCCAACTTAGTGGATTGAAATATGCTTTTATCATAAGGTCATTTTACAGTCAATTTGGAAGTGGATGTAGCCATATTATCTTCTATTCTCTCTCCGTCAGCCCTTTGTCACATGTCAGAAACCAAAAGAAGGTGTTCAGACTGGGTCTAGAGTGTCTCACATGATTTAGTGTTGATCCATTTACAAGGTAGCTAGACTGAACCAGAACAAGAAAAGTCTAAAAGAAAGAAAATCCTTGATTGTACTCTGAGTGTAAATATTTCTTATCTTATGTGTAGTGGAAAATACAGAGGCAAAACTGAACAACTTGTTCAAGTCCTTCTAAGAAGACTATCCACAGTAAGACTATCCATTCTATATTTTAAATTCTCATTGGATGCATCTAAATATTAAAAAATGGATCACAATTCCTGGCTCCGAGTTGATTTAATGTTTTATTTCTTATCATTTGTGCTTGCAATTTTGGAGGGCATTAGCGTTTAAAAGCCCACTTTACACACTCAATTCACCTCCACCTGAGTTCAAACCACAGACAATCTGCAATAGCCTTCATAATGCATGAGGCCCTATCCCACACTGGAGCCATTTTCTGGGTAACTGCATCTGTCTAGAATATGCTCGTTCACACAGGCTTCATAGGTGTTATTCATCCATCCATTTATACATAATAAGTGTTTGAGCTGCATGCAATCTCTCACACATGCAAGTCAAACCATCTCAATGTTGCTTGCACAAGCACTTTGTAGCACACATGCACGAACACATATGCATATAAAACTTCCTCCTGACAGCGCACACACACACACACACACACACACACACATATATATATATATATATATATACACACATATATATACATATAGACACACACACATATATATACACACACACTGAAACCCAGCACATACAGCTTTAAAACACCTCAGGTTTGCATGAACACAGGGAGTCGTGCCGTTAGGAACCTCAGCTATTCAGACCTTTAAATTGGTCCCAGTGAGATGTGAGCGCTCAGACCACAGGGCTGACCTCTAACTCGACGCCTGTGTATCAAAGAATTAGTCTCTGTCAGCCCAATCAATACCCCAACAGCAGCCTGAGACCCAGCACCAGTGTAGGGAGACTGTTGCAGAGTATTAGTGGGCTGATGATGATTATGGCAAAGGCCATTCACTTGGTGGTTCTCCTCAGAGCACAGGTTTGACTATATGGAGAGTCCCCCTATTGGTTGTTAATCCACCACGGATTTAATTAAGGAAATTAGAATCAACTCAGCTGTTTTATTAGTGAGGAGCATGGTCATCAACTCATGAAAGGTGGACGTTCTTTTTTGAGCACAATTAAGCCATAATTTCTTTTAAGATATCTACAAAGCTGTTCTTGATATTCACACTCAGATGCCAGTTCATTACGTACACCAAGCTAAAGCTAATGCAGTCTAATGCAACAGGCCTTAGAATTATTAGCTTTTGGTTTTATTCAACTTTACAGTTGTAGTTTGTCGTGCCAGTGAATTGTATTGTCTCTAACATTTAGTCTACTCTCCCTGACATAAATGCAGGGCTATTGCTAAAGTCCAACTGACACTGAAGAGTGCCACAGCACAGAGACCTTCTGGACGTTTGTGACTGAGGACCCCAGGCACACTGATGGTGGGCTCCTCACTGCCTCTTGGCCGCCATACATGGCTGCCGTGCACACACACAGACGTGACAGACGGTGAGCTCAGTAACCTGCCAACCTTGCTGACAAATGCAGGGAAGCTTCATGGCACATCACCTTCTCAATGCTCCCATCTTCTCTGAGTATTCATTGGAAATTGGTCATTATTATCTTATCATTTATCATTGTATTCAGAAGCACAGACTTGTTTTTGTGCGTGTTTTAATGGCTGACATTTTAACAAATGACATAAGGACCTGCGAAAGTTACTATTTAAAAACTATTGCTGAGTTTGAGTACATTAAAAAAAGGACATGGGTTAGACAGACACATATGCTCTCACACTTGCCCATACACACACATTAGAATGCATTGTCCGTAGAACTACTATCTATAATATATAAGTCAGGATTATAATTATCTAAATCCAGTCTGTAACAAGCCCTTCATCAGCCATTAAGTGTTTCTGAATGGAGTCATCTCATTCCCGCAGACTGATTCCTCGTCGGCTGCTGAGATGCCAGTACAGATGGACTGAATCAGGATGAGGCCAGCAGCAGTGTCTGTGGAGCTAAACTCCTGGTGAATTGTGCCAGTGCAGAACTGCACCACGTTGGGGCCTGGCCGCTGTGGCGCTCAAGCCCTGGCAGAGAGAACAGGGACCCCCTTGTTTGGCAGAGGCTTGTTGACAGGAAACATAATGCATTCACACGATAATGAGCCAGTGAATACATGTCCCTCGTACTGCCCTGCATTCTCTCCCTTAAATACAGTACGCATCTTTACACAGATATAGGGGCAACACACACACACACACACACACACACACACACACACACACACACACACACACACACACACACACAAAATCTACTGCACACTAATAGAAACACACACACATAGTCGCACAAACATGCACGCTCAATCACAAACCCCTCAGTGTCTGGTGCAGAACGGCCTGATCATTGGTCTCATCACCAGGGAGACCGGCACTAAGCGGGCGCCTGGCAGAGACAGACTGGCATTTAGCATTTAGGACCCCACAAAGATTTCAGGCAGAGTATACAGGCCTTTTTCAACGCAACGAGAGGGGCAGAGAGAGAGAGAGAGAGAGAGAGAGACATTAGTCACATGGACACATGCAGGGAAATAGAGAAAAGAGGGGGAATGAAATACTGTTTGACAACCACATTATAATTTAGAGAAGAGAAAGAGTGTCAGGAGAGAAGCAGAGAGCAGGTTAGCAACAGATAGAAGAGGTACAACTAGAGAGAGGAAAACAAGAGAGAAAAGGAAGAAAAATGAAGACATTGTGGCTAAGAGGCAGAAGAGAAAAATGAGATTTTCTTTTCTGTTTTTTACTGACAAGGGCTTTACAGCACTGACTAAATTACCACTGAGAGTGATGTGTCTAACTAACATAAAACACAGTCTGAGTGTTAAGAGGCACATGTGTGATTTCAGCTAACGTCACGAACGAGGGAAGCTATTAATACTCATGCCCACCTGAGTCTACACCAGGCTAGGGAAAGAAAATGCAGTGCAAATGAACTGTAAAAATTCAGATTTCTTTTTTCTTTTAATTCACATCTCCCAAAGCTGGGAAGAAAGAAAGGAAATGAAAAGACGGGAAATCAAGCATTTGGGTTGTCGAGAGCCCTCTGCCCTCTGAACAGAGAGCGGAAGATCGAGGGATGGCACGAAGCAAACAAGTGTTAAATGGTTTAAGAAAAGGGGGATTTAGGCCAAGGCAAGCTCCAGATGTTTGTGAGCTGAAGGGAACAGAGGAGAGGAAAGGAGAGGAGAAGAAGTAGAACAGTAGTAAAAATTTATCGAGGCAGAAATTCAATAGATAATCAAAAGTATATGATGTCATGATATCAGCCTCATTCTACTGAGCTAAACTTTCAGGCCTTCCGCTTTTCTCTTCTTCTCCCTGTAACTGTTCCTGGACTCACCTCACCCCAGTTTGGTACCAGTTCTTTTTCTGCAACCCTGTCCCCTAGACATTATGCTTATGTACTACTCTGTGCAATAGCAAACACATCTTGAAGAACAAATAGTGCTACACACATTACATTTTTGTATCAACACCACGAGGACAAATCCTTCAAATGAAATGACAAAATATAGATAGAATTGTTTTCTGATCTGAGGACCTGATCACGATCATTTGTCTGAGCCTCCACTGTAGAAAACTAAATCTGTTTATGATGTGACAATGCAACAATTAAGGTTTGGGTAGGTTTAGGCAGTAAAACACTTGGTTAGGTTTAGAGAAAGATCATGGTTTGAGCTTCATTGTCATGGTTACAATAAAAAAAATTAAAAAAAACATGCGGTTAAGGTTTGGAAACGATTGCGGTCACACTTTGGCAAACTTTTGACTGATGGTTGGATAGAGTCGCTCGATAACAACATCACATGACTTCCTCCTTTGACAAATCATGATTAAACTCTTTTATGGACATGTTTAGATGCTCACAACACTTAGTTAAGTTTCAGGAAAGATCATGGTCTTGGTTAAATATTGAAAGTTAACAGAGTAGCACAAGAAAGAAAGTGTTGAATTAACATTACACCAAAAACAGGATCTTTCCCAAACCTTAATCAATGTGCTTTTGTTGCCTAAAAGGAACCACCATTGAGACTCAGGATGCCAGTGTCAAAGTCCTGCATTTTCATCATCCACCATCCACACAGACCACCTGTGTATGAGTTCAGTGCAGAGCAATTACATTTCCCTCAAAACATAACTGACAAAACAAATTAGTTGTATATAAATGTAATTGCAAAGGAGACAGGGTTGCAGTCTGAAGACCAGAAACCAGTCCACTCCTGCTGCACTGTCCTGCCCTCTTCACCTGCATCTCATCCTTCACTCTCAGGCCAACTCTCAGACTAACTGTGAAACCAGGTGTGAAATCTGCCTGTGCAGCTGATTTGCTCTCTGTGCTGCACTTTCACCTCTCCATCTACAGTCAACCGGTCTCCAGTTATTCTCCCACTCAGGTTCCTTGAGAGTTGAGCTCTTAAAGCCAGCCACCCCCACCCTCTCAGTGGCTGTGATGTTTTGATAACTCTCTATGGGAACACTGTATCATATACGCCTCATCTCATCTGCACAGCCAATTCGCAGTATTAATTTTTCATCCTAATTTAAACAAGGATTAATTAAAATTGGAGTCATTTTTTTTCTCTCCCCGCTGTGTGTGGCGGCAGTGTAATCCATTACAGAGTGGCTGCTTCAGCTCTGCTGTGCAACCTGTATTCATGAGCTTTTATCTATAAGCAGTATTTTATTATAACAATGGTGAACAGAGTCTCATGTGGCTGTGCAGGCACACTGATGACAGTCTCAACTGGCCTTCCTATTCTACACTATCCTCTTTTTTAACAATGAGCATTTTCTCCATTGTGCTCAAATACACATCTCTGCGTCTCTCTCATGACACAGTGGTACAGTAATAAAGACTAGATACATCTCTCTCTGTCTCCATCTCTCTCTGTCTACATCTCTCTCCGTCTCACTCCCACTTCCAAAGCATTATGCAGCCTTTTCTGCTTAATTACAATGCACAAAAGAGGAAGAGCCATACATTCAACTCGGGCCGTGGTAGACCCAAATTCCAATGGGGAAATCATCCTCTAAACATGGAGAAATCGTTCTGGAGCGGGACAAGGCCCCGTGTTAATAAAGCACCCTCCAGCAGAGTACAATGGAGTCATTGATCATCACATGTCATCATTAAAACCCTGCGTTTCATCTCACGGCTTTAATAAAGGGAAAATGTCAAGCGTTTACAGGCCAGAGAAGATGGATCACTTGATATTCTGCCATTGATTATGAGATATGTTTATGAGGAGTTAGACACGGGTCCCTTTGAGTCCTGCTCTCTCTCCCCTTTTCTCCATTCTGCGGTTTCTATCTATATCAATATTATACAGAGCAATTCTCCATCATCTCAGCGACTCTTCTACCGTCTTTACTGACATTGCATCACTACAGAGCAATGACAATGAACTGTAATTGCACATCATTGTTGCTTTGCCATAATTACAGTTGTGATGCACAGAGAGAAAATGACTTAATAGTCTCTGGTTAATTACCCCCAATTGGCAACTGGATTGTTTGACATTATGCAAATGTGTACATTTTTACATGTGTGTATGTCTATGCGCGTGCGTGTGTGTGTGGGCGTACATATATGTTTATGTACATGGGAGTTGTTAACAATAAACAATTTAACCACAGGAGGCTCTCTTTCGAGGAACAGTGGGACAAAAGCATACCACCACCCTTCTCAACCACTTTCATCTCACATCAGGCACAGCTCATTTTACTTTAGAAATCCATTTTAAATCATAGATAATGATTTTTAGAACGCTTAGTTAAGATTCCAAGATTTCTATTGGCAATTTACTCAAGTTTTACTCAAATTTCTGCCTTTAAAACTGTTCATCTCAACATACCTCATGTAGGTTTAATCATTCTCATACAAAAACATGGGTGTACCTAAAGGTTATTTCCTAGGATCTACCTATCTACCTATTTTCCTTTTACATGTTATGTGTTTGGGGACGTTATACAATGATATACATAATTATTACTGGGGAACCGTTGGATTTCTCTCTATAACAATGTAATGCCTTGACCTTACCCTGTAAAGTGCATTCAGATCATGTATATTATGATTTGATGCTATGCAAATAAAATTCAATTGAATTGAAATACAGTATTTTTGGCAGGTTTGCCAGTGATACTAAATATTACTATATTTTGCAATGTCACAAAGTTACATCCTCTGATTTAATTCCATCAACATTCATGTAAATCCATTTCATAGTTTCCAGGCTACCAATGACTGTATTAAAAAACTTTGATTCATATAAAATGCTGCTTCAAGAATATTAAATCAAATGAGAAGATTTGATCACACTGCAAACATACTGACTTCCCTTCACTGGCTCCCACTTCTCACCAAATCTGATTTCAAATAGCTACTGCTAGCATATAAATAGTAAACATGCTCAAACAATCATATTTATCTGATCTCACCATCCCATATGTACCCTGTCACACCTTCCCGATCACAGGGTGCTGGTTGGCAGACTGTAACCAACAATCAACAAGAAATTATCAGGCAGCAGAGCATTTCCCACCAAGCTACACATATCTTTAGAACTGCCATCCCCCTGGGGAGATAAACCTGTAGAAATCTTCAGATCCGATCCATTATCATGGGAAAGACAAGCTCTCTTCGTTTGCTTTAATCTAAAGGGTATTAACATAGAAACCAGCTTCATGGCGCTCAGTCCAGAGATGCCTGTATGTTTCTGCATCCTTACTCTCAGTTCTTGTCTGTTATCAGTGTGAGTTGAACATCTCTGCTTCAAGTGTGTGTTTGTCTCTCTGTTTGTCCTGACACGTTCACTATCACTTACAGTCTTGAATGGTCAGGCTCCTGCCTATATCTGTGATTTGCTAATTCCCTATGAGCATGATCGCTGCCTGAGATCCTCTGGCAGAGGCTTACAAACAGTTCCAAAATCTCAATTTTTGCTGTTGAGCCCCTCAGCTGTGGAACTGTAGCCTGAGGATCTCAGACAGGCAAATTATTGTTATTATATAAAGTCCTTTCAGACATGCTGGGTAAATAGTTAAACTTTACTTGATCAACTATCACTTAACAGACATGGACCATTCTCTGCTCTGCAACAAACCTGTTATCAGCAACACTACTGTACATTCAAGAGTTTTAAAGTTCTGTCTCCTTCACATGGTTTGCCTATGTCTAACCTCTGTGTAGGTATACATGTGTGTTTGCACGCGAGGTCTTGCTCGTGTGTCACTGAACTGATCAAATAAAGCCAAAGCTATCTATAATCTATAAGCCAGGGTCACAGACCAAATGACAGACATAATCTGTAGCAAAGCCCATCTTAGCAGATGATTTGGGCCTTGGCTCAATAGTTTACACATTGTTCCATATTCACAAATCACCTCTTAGCAAAGCAAGCTGGGCACAGATCAGCAGCCGCTACTCATCAGAAGAGGAATAAGCAAGTCACAGCATGATCGGTCACAAAAGAGCAATAACGGAAGTTTAATTTGTAAATAATATACAGCAGAGTAGAGCAGAGAAAAGCTATCAAGAATAGGAAAAGGAAGTTGCAACAAAATCAAAGGTTTATTTGGATACTAATAAACTTTAAGTCCCAAATTACAGAAGGCTGGGGATACAAATGTATGTAATTCTATTTAGTCTCCACAAGTGATGAGACTGTGAATAGAAATTCATTATGTTAATGCTTAGCCGAGTCATTAAAATTGTTTGTTGATAATACAATTACACTATGTTTTATTTTTGCTGTGAAAGCAGGAGTGGGTGCACTCGAAACACTGTGAAATAAAGTATTACACTAAATCAATCCATGTTGATTTTGTCATTGATAATGACAGTTGAGTATTTTTATGTTTTATCTCGTCTTTTGTCGAACTCGGTTTAGAAAGCCATTTCTCTTTGTTTTAACAAGAGGATTGTTTCCAGCCTCATTTTCCATTAAGGCCCTCCACTGCCTGGCTTTTCTCTTGATTTATTTGTAAGATGTTTGCAGGGTGGTCTGCAATGCCAAGTGCAGTAAATTCTGTATGTAGGAAAATGGAGGGGGCTTCACCTCTCAGAGCAAATTTGACAGTGGACACACAACATTTAATGAGACACAGCATTTGGCTTGAGATGAAAAAAAGAGGTGACAACTCAGTGTTGCAAAGTGGTCTTAAGTGATTTCACAACAGCTGTATTAGTAGTTTAAGACACTAACCAGTCAAGCCAGTCATTGTCACTTGGTATGTGCTCATTATTACTCTGTAGGCATTCTGGATGAGCTGGGTTTAGCTCAAAGTAGGTACTTTTTGTACAGACCCATTTATCTTATCTGTAATGACAGTGTGACAAGTGTCATATATTTCTCTGAGACTTTCTACCCTCTACCCTTCCTGCAGCCACAATGTGGGGCAAGCGTGCATGGACAAATGTTCCATTATTGTGTTATGCTTATTTAAAGCTCCTCCAATAGCAGGGATCTACTTAAAAGGCTTTGTGTAGGATAGTGGACAAATAGGACGGGGACACACACACACACACACACACACACACACACACACACACACACACAGTGTGTCAGTGGGGCCTGTGACAATACTACTATCTGGCATTATCAGTTAAGTCTGTGCAATATCCCTGNTGCAAAGTGGTCTTAAGTGATTTCACAACAGCTGTATTAGTAGTTTAAGACACTAACCAGTCAAGCCAGTCATTGTCACTTGGTATGTGCTCATTATTACTCTGTAGGCATTCTGGATGAGCTGGGTTTAGCTCAAAGTAGGTACTTTTTGTACAGACCCATTTATCTTATCTGTAATGACAGTGTGACAAGTGTCATATATTTCTCTGAGACTTTCTACCCTCTACCCTTCCTGCAGCCACAATGTGGGGCAAGCGTGCATGGACAAATGTTCCATTATTGTGTTATGCTTATTTAAAGCTCCTCCAATAGCAGGGATCTACTTAAAAGGCTTTGTGTAGGATAGTGGACAAATAGGACGGACACACACACACACACACACACACACACACACACACACACACACACACACACACACACACACACACACACACACAGTGTGTCAGTGGGGCCTGTGACAATACTACTATCTGGCATTATCAGTTAAGTCTGTGCAATATCCCTGCGATATTAATGTGTGTGGAAGGTTGGGGTGATCTTTGTGTGTGCATGTCAGTTTGTGTGGGTGGGCAGGCACACCCATGCCTTTACATGTGTGTTTGCACGTGTGACGGTGAATCTAGCCTCTCATATTCTGGCAAACTATCTGGGACTGAGTGGATTTGCATATTGAGCACTTTACAAACACAAAGCAATGTGCAGCGTACTGGACAGTGTTTCCCAGCCCCCACCAGCAGTCTCCAGGCGAGGGCAACCAGATAAGACAGTAGAGGCATGGATTAAGGGTTGAAGGGGCACAGCAGCATATGGTGCCCCCTGATATCTATGCCCCTTATATCGTTAGACTAACACCGCCTACGTGGTCGCCACAAGAGGCCAGTCTCACAGAATGTGCAAAACAGTGCTCATCTTCTCTTTTTTACTCAACCATTACAGTTTAGAGTGTGATGGCAACAAGTTTTAGCAACCAAGGGGTCATCAAACTAAAATATGTGAATGATCATTAAAAGTTTCAATGGAAAAAAAAAAGGAAAAAAGAAAGAAAAAGGAAAAAAACAAAAACAGAGATAAATGGAGAATAGTTTGAGCCAGTTTTCTGATTTTAGGTCTCTCCACATCTACACATCTAAAAGTTGTTATGTCCCCTGCTGCAAGAGGTCACAGTAAATTAGGTCCTAACAGAAAATGCAACTGAAATCACACTTAGTCATTCCTTTTTGCAGAAAAAAATGTTGACATGTTCTTTTTTAAGTTTTAGTCTTTAGTTTTAGAATGAGGGGAAATTTTACAAATGTAAAACCTCCACGGATTAAAAATTCTCAATAGAATGATCAATAACCAGCCTTGTTTTCAGTGCAAGGTTTCTTGTGAACAGTTTAACAGACATGTCTTTTATAATGATGAAAAAAACATAAAATCTTGAATTCTTTTTTTTTGTCTTGCAACCAAAAGATCACAGGTTCAATCCCCTTGACAACCACACATCCTGTTCAAGAGTTCCTGGCAAACTAGAGTACAACAGCATTAGCTTAAATACTTATGTGATATGAAATTACTCAGCCTGTAGCTCAGTGAAAGCAATGTCACCTTAACCACCAACCGCTCAATACTCCCGAAGAGGCAAAGGCCAAAGACCAAGCAACACAAACAGAAACAAAGCAGACTAACACGTTGCAATATGGAAACTGTGAGAAATGTTGTATGAAGTTACTTTAGGCCTCAGGTCTTTTTGCATGTGCATGAACATGTCCACACCTGTATTCACACAAATGGGCAACTAACTGTGTTTCTATATGTCTGTGTAGGCATTTATATGTATTGCAAAGATACTGTATGTCTGTGAAAAGAACTTGCAAGTGCGTCTGAATGTGCGTAAACTGTGTCCCACAAAGTTCCACCTGTGCCCCCTCCTGTTCTACTGGATACAGCAGCCACAACGTTAAGGTGAAGTCTTGTGTAACAATGCACAGATGGGATCTCTCTCTCTCTTTCTCTCTGTGTTTCTCGATCTCTCCCTCTCTTTCTCTCTCACTGTGTGCCTTAACGCGCCATTCTTCCTGGCTGTTCACATGCATCAGATTTGACATGCTCATTCGTTGTCTGCAAGGACATAACAACCGGGCGACCACTTTTCAGTCTCATCCTCATCCCTGGAAAGTCATTTGTGTGTCAACAGGGTGTGTGGGAGGACGGAGAAATAGAGGCAGAGAGGGAAAATTTAGAATGTGTGAAAGAGAGGTATAGAGAGTGGAAAGAAAGAGAGTGAAACTGGACAACCAAGTGATGTTAAAGGGAAAAAAAGCGAAATGTAGAGGAATATACTGTAGGTCATGACAAAGAGAGGAAGTGAAGTTGGACCTATATTTTGAAGGAAAGACACCTGAGCGGGACAAGGCGGAAGAATAACACTCGAGAGAGAGTTAAGCTCTGGGGCACAGTACAAAAGAGGGGCTAATAATGAAACTGGAACTATGGAGAGCTGCGGCACAACCTTTCCTACAGGGAGCAATTCAAGCAGTTAACACACATTTACTGAGAGCGTGTCACACCCAGAGCTCGCCTTCCACTCCTGCAGGGACATCTCATTTTGGTGTCCTTACTAAGCAGACAATGACACTGTAGTGGTTTATGATAGTGTGGTCAACAGCCAGAGGCTTTGTGGGCTTAGCTGCACTTACACTGTACATCATCAATTACAACTATGCACATAACTTCACTCCTGGTGCAAAATGCATTATTTCACAACAACAAAACTGTTATTGATAATAATTTCTTCTTCCACTTTTATTTTCTCTTCTCTTTGTGCAACCTGTAGGTTTGTATAAAACCTGTCTGGTCGTTTCTTTTGTCATGGATGTCTTTTTAGTGATGTCACTGCATTATGATGCTCATGACTAAAAGTAAAAAAAAAAATTAACAAAATTTCCCTTTCGCCTGCTGTCCTCAGCATTGTGTTTCAATTACAATGTTATTTTTGATTTGATAAAAGAGACACTGAACTAGAGGAAAAGAGCAAAAGCACAAATAAAACAGCAGTTTTTTAACCCAACAGCCAGTTTATGAATTACCTATGGCTGTGAAAAGCCCTGGGCATATTTAATGCAGGAGAATCTGTCCCCTTTTTCACTTTGTTCCCCTCTATTCTCTGCCATATTCTGCATTTTCACTCCATTAGCAGCGTAACATGCGAGTGTGAGGACAACAGGCTGAGGGGTTTCAAGTTCAGTTCATCTGCTCGCCCCGACCACATTGTTTCAAAAGAAGCAGAATTAATTCATCTTGAAAGAGGAAGTGGCACAGGACTAAACTAACATGTTGCTGTCAAAAGGATAAAAGCATGATTAAGGACTTTTCCACAAACGCAGAGGAAAGACAGTGCATACAGCTCTCCATCCTTTTATAAACCAAAACGCTCAGAGGAGAGAAGTCATTTGTGTAGGTGCTCTGAGCTGAGCACCTAACAGTAGAGGTAGCCATTACAGACGAGCACACAACCCATCATGTGCAACAGTGAGCAATTTACAAAATTACATTCCTTTAGAATATGAAATTATCCATAGTGTATTTTTAGAGCCTGCGCAATTATCTGGTCAAGACAACTCAATGGACTCAAAACAGGTCACAGGATCTGCATTATCTCCCAGTGTGACACCAGCAAGCTCAGCCACTGGGTTCATCAAGTGCTGTAAGGTCATTTAGTCGTTGTGTGGATCAATTAACAATCAATTTCAAATTAGTGATGCACGGCCACAGTACTCCAGGGAGTACAGCTGAAAATACCTATATATAGTCTTTGCTTCAGGACTCGCTCATGTCAGGAAACTCTGACCTAAAACCACCCACAGCTGAATCTGCATCCTTCCTCGAGGCCTGCAGTTAATGCAGCGCCCACTACAACACTTCATGTAGCTGTCTGTAGACTGGGAATAGACCGCTTGCTTTCCTTGAAGGAGCAGTGTGGTTTCGTTTTCATATTTTGCTAAACACTAAAGTGCTGTGTACTGAGTAATGTAATGTAACCTTCTGACCTGAGTCTGGTGGGTGTCAAGGGGTAAAAGTTTGATAAATAATTTGCTCAGATTAGTAATTTGTGCTCTCAAATTTCAAGTAATTCCCAGGAATTTGTATTCTAAACATACACTCCGCAGTTTACACTAAGATCAGAGTAGTGACCATTTATAGAAAATGGTTATACAAAAAAAAAAAAAAAAACATTCTGGCCTTTTCGGGAGCTCTCAAAAATCTAAACAGCAACAAGGATTCTGCTGAAAGAGCGAATCCCCCTGACACTTGAGGATACGGCATCAGATAGAAGTAAACAGACATGAATAGATCTTAACAAGATAACAACACCAGAGGTTCAGAGACATGAGGAGGAGGCTGAGGTGGTGGAAGGTGTTGCAGCAGGATTAAGTGTTGGTATTGGTATCAGAGAACCAGCAAAGTGTTAGTGAGAGCCGATAGCTTACAACAGCCACCAAAAACCCTTGTATGTGTGTGAGTGGATGTTACTAGTCAGCCGGTAGCTGAACAGACAATGCATCGATAAGCCAATGGTGTTCTGACACCAGCATGAGCATGACTTTACAATTCATTCCTTTAATACAGCAATTTGTACAATGGAATTACTTCATTTACTCCTTGTAATTTCTTAATTTTCTACCTCAAAGTGCTATTTTGTGATCCTACTTTATACATCTATCCAATTCATTTAATTTACCAGTGTTTTATTTTGATCTTTGACTGACATATACACCATATTTCAGAGTTTAGTTAGGGGTGTCTTGAAAAATTGATAAATAACCATTAACATTTCTAATGCTACAATGAATGATAAAAGAATTCCCTAAAGAAAAAAAAAATGAAATGTCTCGTCATCTGTAATTTGTTGTAAGTGCACAGCCCCGCCCTGGTTAGTGTGGCTGACTTTATCTGCTGTCAGTAACACCTGGAACATGATTGATCAGGACATATGCAGGGTATTACTCTTTCTTTTATTTATGATGGCTCATGGGCTGCTCTCATGTATCTTTATATGCGCTTTTGCACAATTATTTGGCGTGGATCAGTAATTCTCAACGACCGGCTACTGGAGCGCACATCCAGAAGGCTAATTCAGTTCAGCAGTCTCTCTCATCTCATTGGCACCATCCCATAGTGATTTTTCCATGCAAGGACAAATGAATTATGGAACAAATTAGTTATGAAATTAAAACAAACCTTCTTTTTATTTTTGGGAGGCAGCTACATCTTAATAAAGTCTCTCTCTCTCTACAGTCCTGAAGTGGTCCAGGGTCCTGGTCCTTCATGGAACACACTTCAATAAAATGCTTTATTTCCTCTACATGGTCCTATCAGCTGTATGGTGTTCTTGTTATTCATTGTTAACCCCCACTGTTTTTGATATATGCCCATTTTTCAATTTATTTCCTAAAGGCTTCGCTGACTGAGTCAAAAGACTATTCACAAATTCACCCTATACACAGAAGAATGAGCAGCCGCACAGACTAAAGTGAGTTTTCTTTCATCTTAATAGTGAGATCACTGGAGAGCTTGAATCTGCTTAATGAACCCAAGAGACAATTGGACTATCTGGTGATTGGTGGATGAAACTGATGAGGTCATTACAGTCCGAGGGAAACCTTGATCCTCTGGGATCCACTGTAATTTATTTGCCAGGGGAATACAAGGGCCCAAGCACACACACACACACACACACACACACACACACACACACACACACTCTGCCTGTTAGCACACACTTGTGAGACTAATGTGTGCACAGGAGCATTTCCTTCGTCATTGATCTGAGCACATAAAGGCTTACAATGATAAACACAGCAACTATTCTTGGTAATACCAGAGATCAACTTAACGACCCTTTGGCAGACACTGATTGAGAGCCGCAATATATCACACACACTTTGGTAAAATATAAGTCAATTAATATGGACCGTTATGAACATGAAAGTTTGAGCTCAATGAGCTGGTGCTTGATAGAGCAGCACTATTTGTACAAGATTTGTGAGGGATAAATAAACTAAGGAAAAACCCTTTATGCACTTGCAAAGTGCAAAGTGTTTGATGCTTTTTGGATGAATGTGATTTCTGTTCAAAAACTGTTACATGAATTTAGAGTCAGACTTCTGTTATCGCTAGAAAACAGGTTTAACATGGTTTAATATTGATGTAATATTGCACAAATGTCTGCAACGAAACAATAATTATTCTGTTAGAGTGTTAGTTAGTCTGTGGAGAGCCCCAGTTTGTGACTAGAGTGCTGATTCACTCATGACTCAGGTTGGACTGAAGAGACTTATTTCATCCTCTTTGTTCATGCTTAGCTTTGGGAACATTCACTGGCACTAAGTACAAGCTTGCTCACATTTGCCATGTGGTTAAACAGCAAAATAAAATTTGATAGATTGATAGTTACAAAAAAAAAACCTGTAGCAGTTTGTATGTCTCAGATGCTGTAAGCTAACTGATCGGGTGTTTTGGGTTCGTTTTGTATTAAGGTAGCTACCCCAAAGGTTTACCTGTATTGAGTGCACTAATAGTATTCTATGATAACCAAAAAACTGTCTAGCCCCACTTGGGTCTATAAACGTATTGTATTTTGATTAACTTGCCCCTGACAACTCGATAAAGGCAAAAGGATATTTACTTAGTTTGGCAAGGCAACAAAGATTTGCCCTTTAAACTTGACATTGAACACAAAAAATATAGTCCACACATAATACAAATCAGACCCCTTTAAAATGAATGAACAGTAGCCTAAATAAACAGTGCTTCAAAATTTAAACCAAAATTACATTTACACTAATAAACAAGAAAACTACTTAGCCAAATATGCCACTGTTAATTGACTTTTGAAAAAATGTAGTAGCCTACAAAATACCTAAAATAGCTCTTAACCCTTATATGTCCTTAACAAACCCTATATTACCCAAATACTGAACAACAAATATACCAGCAACACTTAAATCACCCTGTGAGCCCACACACACTCACTCATGCACGCACACAATAAAGTGGAGGAAATTTAAAAAACCGTTGCAGGCCTGGGTGAACAGAATCCTCCTCCAACAGAGAAAAGGCCAAACAGGTAAGACTCACAGCTCAGCTGGAGAATCGTCTCCTCGGCGGACGCCCGTGAAGAAAACCAGGCAACAGCAGCAGTGACTCTCCATCAGCAGGTGCACTCGGTCCTTCTCGGTCCGGCGCGCGGTCCTCTGACTTGAAGTTCACTTTTTTGCTTAACGTTACACGAAAAACACACCTGCACAACCACTCACCCCAATAAACTGTTGTTTTTCTCTCACGCCTTCCCTCTCTGACCTCTGCTTCCGCAACCCCTGCCAATCACCACAGGTGACACCGAATGATCACCTGTCCCAATCAACCAACAGAACAAAACAACAGGGAATTTGGTACGTGTACTCGCGTGACACCTGACAACACTATGATATCCCACATTACATTTATATTCTTAGTTTATAACTGAAATATCTTCAATACTCACTCAGATTAGTCTCTTAATTGAAACAAATTTTACTTTCAATTTAATTTCTTAGGTTTTCAGAATCTTCAAATTTTTTTTTTTTTTTTAATACCTTTACTTTGTCACAGGGGTGTAAAAGCTATTTACCATATGAAACTGTTCAAAACTATTAAACAGCCACCTTAATGTTGCATCTCCATGTACCAAATATCTCCTGAGTTACTGATGTGATGTGCAAGTCCTGTCAGCAAAGGTCCCGTCAAACCTCAAGAGCCAGCAAAGCAAAACTGCTCATTTCAAGTAGAGGATCTTCAGGGTGCCACAGCATGAGGAAGACATCCGCTTTAAATATGTATAAGCCCAGGGCTCTTCACACACACATGCACACACACACTTGAAATGAAAGCCAAGCTAAAAAGATAGTCTCATCCGAATGCTACAACCTGTCACAGTATGTTGTAGACCCAATGTTATAGACACTTAAGGCAAGTAGACTCACTTATGTTTTGTCATCTTAAGATGGATTTTTTGGGCTTTTTGAATTATATCTTCAGCATGACTGTAGTTATTCTTTCTCCATCCTTTAGTTAGAAAGTGAAGATTCTTCTTTCTGCAGGTTCTTAAGTTACATCTGCTCTCACAACAGAGCAATTTCGACCCACAGAGAGGTTATCATGATCTTGTGGCTCAACCATGCTGAGATAAAACTGGTTACTGCTCATACTGTAGTACTTCACTGATGAAATGTTTTATATGTCATAAAATAACAGTTGCACATAGTCATACATACTATAAATGAGCTTCTGTGTTGGTGACACCTGACTTCCCCAACACCCTTTTTAATCATCTAACCCAAATGCTGATAAAAAAAACAAACCAATTTCTGCATCAGCAGCCTCACCCTGTTCCATTCACACTCATGATTCAGTCACAATTCCCTCATTTGCCACTTTGATTAAAGGTACAACCAACCCCAAAATCTCAAAGCCCCAAACCTCTAAACCCCCAAACCTCTGTGAACTGACCACATCAGATGTTTGCCCCAGATGCTTGGCCAAGTGCCGCGTAGCAGAGCAGCCTGTGGACTCTTTGGGGCCTAGTTTAATGTGTGCTTAAGAGACCGTGGGACCGGGCGGATGCTGCTTTCTCTCTCTCTCTCTCTCCTCCAAATATCAGCCCATCATTTATTCATTCACACTCCCAGGATGGCCGCTGCCGCCATCATCTGAGGACCCTGTCGTCTGAAGTTCTCTGCCGCCTCTGTCGCTCAAACACACACACGTATACGCACGCACATGCACTTTGCAAGCGGTCCCAGGGGTCTTTTAATTTTTTGAGAGGTTATTTTTAGTGAGAAAAATAATCGAGGTGGAAAGTTCCATCTGTCCAACACTCTTGTTCCAGCTGCTCCTTTTTAGCAGCAGGCGGAAGGGGGTGGGGGGTGTGTGTGGAGGGGGGGGTGTTACTTATCAGATAAAACTGACACAGACGGGATTTTTCTTTTTTTTTTAATCATATTCTGCATTAGCAGGAGGAGAAGTGATCTAAGTTTGATGCATTACATCAAAAAACTACAAAATCACCTGTGGTTACAAAAGGATACAACTCTCTCCAGCTCTTTAACATGTTTTTCTCTCTTCAAAGCTCCTGACAGTCTGTTTCCTCTCATCCTTCATTATCTTTAACCACCTGCAAAACAAATCTAACTGAATAAAAACAAAGCAGCTTTGAAGAGGCAACTGAAACATCCTAGTAGTGATTGAAAATAGATGTTGAAGTAATGGTTATAAAAGTTCACTTTTCCCCATAATTCAGCCCAGTTTTTACTTTGGTAGCTGCGTGTCTTTTCACAGAAACCATCCTTACTGCAACTGTGAACCCAGTGCAACTGTGTGGCACGAATCATATTTGAATGATCAATTGATTTAAATGAAGGCAGCAAACATAGCAAAGGAGACCGTGTAAACAACAAACGGAATAGGCTTGCTCTGTAATTTCAGCAGAGCTTCAAAGGTTAACAAGCTCACAGAGAAAAGTGCAGAAGGGAACTGGTCTAAGTTCAGCTTTGATGCAGACATGAATGCCCTGAATGTCAATGAGCTTGAGAAACACTCCATGTTGTCTTTCTTTTGTTATGCTCCAGCGCTCCTCGTCCCTCGCCGGACTCTTCATATCAAATATACAGACAGTGGGATGGAAGCCTGCAGGCTAAATCAGAACATTTCACTGTATGCAAATTTGAAATGTTCTATAGGATCTATTATGCAAACAACCAAAACAAACAACTGTAGTTGAAAAGTTCAGAGCCACCACCTCCGCTTGGATTTAATTTGCTGAATTGATTAGACCTACAGATCGGTCACTACCACACCCTTGAGGGTTGTTCTGGGTGGATCGTTAAATCGGGGCATCATGGACAGAGCAGCTCTGTGTCTGTATCACCAAGGGGTTTCGCTATGACATCAGCTGAACCAATCAGATTTATTAGCTTAGAGCTTCCACTGTTTATTCTTCTAATGTTTAGAATCTTCCACTTCATGCACTGCAGATCTGATGAACCCAGCTTTTCTTTACTGTGACTTCACTATAAGTTGCCCATTTCTAACTGAGAAAGATAAATACAATATTAATGTGAAGCTGGGGAGGGTTGATGGACGAAGGAGGACATGACATGTCCTCTGACTAATGCTGAAAGTACGAAGGGCCCTGACCTGAACTTTGCCATGACTGACGCCTGTCCGAGTCACTTATGAAACTAACTTCCTCCTGTCATAGTTGCTCACAGTTTTCTTCTTTTCAAAACGTTTCACTTTTTACTTAATAGCAAGTCCACCTCCACAAACACGTGCAGGGTGGCATGAACATCTCATTCAAGCCAACAACACAGTTGACATGATTCAGGCCTGTTTGTGTAATAAACCCAAACAATCCAGTGTCATCTAACATGAACAGATGAACAGATCAGAACAATCTAGTGACAATGTCTAACATGCAAAAAGTGGAGGTCAGTACACACAGCCAAAACAAGCAACCACAATCAATACTGACTTTGCTGCATCAGAACTTATTTATAGAAACACTGGCAGCTCCCCGCCAAGACACATGAGGAGAGAAGAAAAAATTGTCCAGAAAACGAAGCTTCTGTCTGAACAAGTTGGCGTGTTAAAGGAGCTGCTGAGCTCATATGTGCAGTTTGTTCTTACTGTAAAGTCATTTGTACACTTGAACCTTCACTCGTTGCAATAACTGAGGCAATAGCTGGAGATACATGCGATTACTTTGGGAGGAAAAGACGAAATGGCCACAATCTACTGTTTTCATTTCGAACCATTTTATCAGACAAAGTAGCAGAGCCATAGAAAATTAAATCAAGCTGTGTACGTATGTTTGTGTGTGTGTGTGTGTGTGTGTGTGTGTAACATTGAGTAAAGCTGACAAGACACCAAACGTCCACTGACCGCAAAGGTATATAACTAAACAAGTGAGCAGCGGAGTGAGACACCTGGGCAATCAGGTCTAAATTCAATCTCACACAATTGTTCTGTCCAAATTGACATGTCAAGCTGGTGTGTGTGTTTGTGTTTGTGCTCGTGTGTGTGCCTGCATGGTTCAGTGGAAATGCTTTTTGAGACCAGACATGAGGCTCTAAAGGGACTGTTTTGGTTCTCCTCTGCTCTGCGATTTTTCTGACAAAGATTTGTACATTGTGTGAAAGAAAGTGGAAGATTGTTTCAGGGAGCTCATTCATTTTCAACTTACAGCTATTTAACAGTCTCTGGATGCATTTTTAACTATCTTCATTCATTAGCCTATATCATATTTGCATGAATACATTTGCTAATGATGCACAGTTGTTAATGGTCAACATTAATCTTGTCTGCATGTTATTTATCATCTTTTAAGCTTTGAATTTTAATCTGTAACTCTAACTACTGTTCTCAGAACTACAGGAAGCATTTTATTTAACAAATTAGACAAATATACCAAACTTTAATTTACATTTTCAGTATTTCATGAGGCTATACAAAATAAAGTAATATGACAAACTCACTAAACTTTAATGCTCTCTCAATAGGAATGTTGCTGGATTGCTAAAATACAACCACTGGACTTAGAAGAAGATAAGGTCAACAAACTTGCTATTTTTGCCACACACACATACACACACAGTATAATTCCCCACGGAAGAATTATAGGAACATATAGTAATTTTCCTTTGGGGTTGCCTGCGCTCCTGTGCTGCCTGGTCACCATGCTTCTCGTTAATCGGGCGGATTACCAGCGCAACCCTCCACCGTCTGCTCCGTTTCTATTTCAAAACACAGACGCTCCCACTCCTATGCCACGTTCTAAAGTGTATCAGTGGCGGTTGCACGGTTTAAAAAAAAAAAAAAAAAAGCAGTAATTTTAGGCCTTGTGTTGTGTAAGACGTGCAAAAGCGATATCAGGCACGGCAGAGCGCCGAGTGCTTTTGGGAGAGATGACATGGCGACTAGTGCTGGGGAAAAGTCATCCTAAATCTGTGCTTTAGTTTTTGTGGAAATGCCGAGGATTTATCAGCCTGATCCAAACATACAGTATTAAGAGGGGGGGGGGTCAAATAGCTGTGGCACGCGCTCTTGGAGAGGAGAGGTTGAGCCCGTGGCACAGTTTAATTCCAGATACATCTGTTTTTGCAATACTGATGCAGATGTATTGTAATAATGATTTGTCCACGTGATTCAAAATCTGTAAACTAAAATATTCTCCTTATAACCTATTATCATTATCATTATTATTATTATTATTATTAATATTATTATTATCATCCTGTAGGATTGTGAGTGTACAAGGTGTATTGTGCTTGCAGCTTGGGAAGAGTAAACAAGTTTCTGGGGGACACACAACTTACCCTCCATGCAGAAAATGACCATCCAGGCTATCCATAGGTCCGAGTTATGAAACTTCACCATGGTTCGTAACTGTTCAGTGACTCGCTCTCAGTTTTAGCCCAGTGCCTCCTCTTTTATGAAATCACAGCTCCGCTTACAGTTAACTTGAAGAAAAGTAACTGTTCCTTCTACTGGCATGAGACATGAAAGAAGTCGGCGGTTTTACGCAGCGCACACCCGCGACATTTTCCAGAAAAAACGTGAAATGTTCAAATGTGTGGGAAGAAATAACGCAGAGAGCATTTCCATCCACCAGGCACTCGTCTCTCCTTCGGGCTCTTTTCACTCCTCCTTTCCTCCCGTTCTTTGGTAGCTGCCGGTCACTCCAAGACTGTTTTCTTTCCTAGACCTCTCCTGTCAATTTACGCACGTTGGAAATAGGCCAACTCAACGTCCACCTGCTCGAGAAGGACAATCTTCCCACTACCACTGAAAGTGACTTACAAGCAGACCAGAAACTGGCACTTTTCCCGTCCGCTTGGTGAGTCTCTCCAACGCGTCTTGTTGCGCTCCATGATTTCTCGTCTGATCTGCTGCAGCTGAGCGAACCTGGGAGAAAGTCACACCGCACTGGAAATAACACGACTTCCGGTTGAGATTTTTTCAAAATAAAACAAAAATCGTAAAGAAGCGCGGAGTAGGCTATTTGATATACGACATCCTATGTCGCCTAAGTGGAATAGTGCAGATTACACTATTGTAAAAAGTGGAAACAGGTCAAAGGGTTAGTCCGTCAATCAGGATTAGACCACTTCTCTCTATGTAGGCCTAAATTTACGCTACCTGTGTGCTCCCCGCACTTTCCTGCTTTCAAGTCAGTTTTCAATGATAAAGGATCTTTTAAGTGTTAGCATCGAAAGTATACAAAGTATTTTTAAAGTAAGTAAAAAACTGAACTTCTCTGAAGAAGCCAATCACCTGCAAATGGGATTGTTACAAAATTCAATTTCATATCGGGGTCTATTTACCTACATGTCGCTGGCAAACTGGCTACAACCCTACTGACAGTACCCAGTAGCTATAGTCCGCCAGGATAAGCCTGCAGGTAAATAGGCTTAAAGTGAATGAAACCGCAAGAAGCTCACCTGAACTTAGTGTGCTTTTATTTTCTAGGCAAACATAGTTAGTTTCCGGTTTCAGTCTGAGTGTGTTCGTGCGGCTTGACGGCACTCAGCAGCGGATGATTGAGGTGAGCTGGAGCCCGGCTGTTGCTGGGAGACCCATGACGCCAGTCAAGAGAGAGAGAGACGTTCGTGCCCTCCTGCGGTGCGTCCACAGAACGACCGATAGAGTAGAATAGAACAGAATATTGGTGGTACTTGGTGGCCTTATAGTCATATAAATTTAATGCACTTCTGAGATTTTATAGAAGTAATAAATACAAGGAATAATATCATATATAGGCCCAATTCACAAGACTATAGCCTATATTTCTGGGGTGTGTATATATTTTAAATACTTTTTCATGTTCTCAGTGGCACCAAGAGAAACAGTCACAACACACACACACACACATGTATCCAAACGATAAAGACAGCGACACCTGTGAGTGTGTGAAAGACACTGAAAGGCATCATTACTTCTGAAAAGTTCAATCGTAATGAATCAAAGATTTTATATACTGTTGTAGAGGATAATCTACTAATTCAAAGACAAGAACCTTTAGTAAAGCACAGCAGGAAAAAGAAACGCACAGGAGTGACTGTGGGCTAAAGGAGCCACTCAGTGATTAAAAGAAGCAGCAGAGGAGACTGCATCAAACAAACCATGTTCAGGCCTCTGATCACTCTGATCCACTGATCACACTTAGCTCACCTCAGCACTAAATGACTCCTTACTAGACTGCACACAGTTACTCAGCCAAAAATGAATCAAAACATCAAAAGAGAAACAGTGTTGGGTTGTTTTTGAAATTTCTTTCATAATTAGATTTTTAGACATCAAGAAAAGGAAAATCAAAGGGAAAGACATGATGGGGGCAGTGCCTTGTACATCCATCTATCCATCCCTCCATCCTTCCTTTGGTCCCAAAGCTGTTGGCAGTAAATTCATAGAAATTTAGCTGTCACTGCAGACAAATAAGGTACAAGTTAGAAGAGTTTAAGCATGTCCTGAGGCCTTCAAATCAAGCTCTTTGTTCATCTCTCACTCTCTGTCTTTTAAACTTTTCTCACATGTACCCTCAGCTCCTGCTCTGAAACAGTCATACAACTTTTGCGATACTGTATGCTAGTCTGAAAAGAGGTGCACATTTTTGGCACGAATGAAATCTCATGCATTGGTTTGCTTTTACCAGATCAATTCATCAAGATGCTCTTGTAAATCACCCGCTGATTTCTCCCCTCAATATTTTTTTACAGGTTAAATAAAATAAGGGGTTGAACATGATGGATGGGTTAAATTGGGTTTCTTCAGCAGCCACCAAAAGATGCACGGTTGATTTATTATTGATTCCCTTCTGAAACCGCTCCATTTTTCTTTTTTCTGCACCCCCATAAAAGATTCAAAAGACCTGAAGGAGATCCTCAATGCTAAATGCTGTAATTCTCTTCTCCTGACAGTCCTGTCTGGAGTTCATGATAACTTGAATATTGATGTCAGGTAAATGGGTGAACTTTGTTTTAGTGCTGCATCATGTATTCTTTGAGTTGTTGGACCCTATGTTGCCTTTGGAGTTTCACTTTTTCCCATACAATGATATTTTTTATTGTTGATCAGTTCAATCAGGTCTAAGTGTGTCCACCTCAGCCAGTGAATGCAATAAATGTATATATACAAATACCGTACTGAAGTGTAATTTTGAGTTACTAGTACCTTACTCGAGTTCTTCCATTCGATGCTACTTAATATTTCTATTCCTCCACATTTCAAAGTGAAATATTGTTCTTTTACATCACCACATTATCTCACTGTTATAGCTGTTACTTTGCAGATTAAGATTTTACATACAAAATATATCAAATATTAAATTTCTTTGCTTTTTATAGAATAAACTACCCAGCAGCGTGTATAATAGTTCACTCTTGCTCCTCCTTGACCAGCTACAACAATAAAATGCTGCTTATATCTTAATGCATCAGTGATAATCATCCTGTAAATAACAATATAATACTCAACACAGTCCTTCTGCATAACAAGTTTTACTTCATACTTAAGTACATTTTGCTGAGAATACTTTAACTTGTAGTCAAGTATTTTTACATTGTTACTCTTATTTAAGTAAAGGATCTGAATACTTCTTCACCTCTGGTCCACTGGCACCTGCTGATATTGTCACTTCAGGTCAAACCGAGAACTCTGCAGCTGCATTACACTTTCACTGAGGAACAAGGTTTTCCATTTTTGAATAGTTTAATTTCACATGAGCCATCAAACTACTTGACTCTTATCCATACAAAGTGCCTAAAAGACAAAACAATAATTGCCCTTTTGTTTATTTATTCTTTTTCTAAATAGAACATATTTTTTATTTTTGTCATTTCAACAAGTTTGGTGCTTTTCTGCATGTACACAATGTTTGCAAATGTCACGTTGTCTATATTTTCTTTGTATTTTAAAAGTTTAAATCCTAAAAATAAGACTCCTTTCATCTTAAACTTTGACTGACCTTAAAAATGTAGAACACTGCCATCTAGTGGTGAAGAAAACACACATTACTTGACAGGAGAATTTTGACGAACAGAGAACCTGCAGTTGCTTGGTTTGTTGTCGGAACATTTACTTCTAGGAATTAGCAGATTTGTTTACACAAAACCATTATGTTTCTGTGACACCAGTGACGAGACAAGAAGAAAAGTTGGTACAATTGCACACACACACACACACACACACACACACACACACACACACACACACACACTCACTTTGTCAATGGACAAGATCATAAGAGACTAACAGAGCAGTCCTGGCCCCCAGGAAGCATCAGTCCTGAAATGACAAAAAGGACAATGCTGTTACTGCAGGAAGGAAACATGATTTATTAAAGGACATCTTAAGTGCCACAGCTCCTTCTCCATCTTTAATGCACAAATCATTCCGGCAGCAGCATGAGCCGTAACAAGCACCATTTTTGGAGGAGGAATGTTCTGAAGTCTAGTCAGGCCATGACAGGTTTGAGATGAGCCTGTTCACTTCCATGCAAGTGATTAGAAAAGTTCTTTTATGACTCTCCTATCTAATCAGTATTTCCTCTCTTCCCCCACTGGGCTGGGCTCTTCCTTCTTTGGCTTTGGTCATTTGCACCTAAAACCTATTATTCATATATATGTGACCAACATGTTGTTCTGTTTTCTCAGAATGAAGCTGCAAACAAAGCAAAAGGAATTCAGCCTAAAGTTGATAAGATCGTAGATGTTGCTCTCTGATTGGTTGCTGGTTAACAAGCTAAAAATGAATCTGCAGATATGGGAGATACAGTCACTTGACAGCAGAATGAGCTATGAATGAAAACAGTATACACACACAGGAGGGTGTGGTGTGCCAGGTCTGATTAAAACCGGCACTGCTTGTAAGACCTGTTTGTGGATGCTCCACACATACCACACTCACACACACACAGATGTGCCGGCTGGTGATTCATTTGTCAACCTTTGTAACAAGGTGTGACAGCTGTGTTACATGTTGAGCTGCATTTTATTGCATTTTGCTTTTTAAAAGGTCTGAGAACGGCAACACCTTCACACACTCTTGGTATTCCTTGATACTGCCAAAAATCCAACAAGACTAGACCAAAAGCATTTTGTGAAATCAAAAATCAAATTGTTAATAGAGCCCTAAAACTGTTGCACTGGGCTTACCTCATCACTGCTGGAGGAGGATGAGGAAGATGAGGATGAAGCGCTTGATCCTCCGTCCTTGTTCTTTTTCTTCTTGTCTTTCTTGTCGCCATCTTTGCTCTTATCCTTGCTGTCAGACTTATGCTTCTTGTCAGACTTGTGCTTACTTCCAGACTTGTGCTTACTTCCAGACTTGTCCTTACTTCCAGACTTGTCCTTACTGTCGCTCTAAAAAAAAAATGGCAAAAGTTGACTTTGAATGGATGATCAATTGAATCAGATCAGACTTAATGACTGTGCATGGTTCTAGTGATCATGATTAATCAATGTAGAGTGAGAACTGTGTTTTCCACAGTCTATTGTGCCAAAGAGTTGGCAGCCCAAAGGCACATTTAACAGAGAGGCAACTTTTTGATATTAAAAAAACAGTTTAAACCCCTAGTTCCAAAGACAGACACTGGTGCCCAATTCTATTTCTCAGTACCTGGAAAAGCTCTCATGTTTATGAACTACATGAGCATCTGGGAAAGGACGTATGCATACAAAGCTCCTACCTTATCCTTATCCTTGTTCTTGTTCCAGGGCCAACTAAACTCATCCTTCTGAGCCTCCTCACTCTTCACCACCTCTTCATTCTTATCTAAAGCTGGAAAGGGAGACAGAAGTGAGCAGTTAAGTATCAAGTTAGAAAAAAAAGTGTCACAGAGAATCTGAATTACAAGCAATGTCTGTAAACTGCAGGAGTAACGCGACACATTATATCCACTAGCTGGGACTGTCTTTTGGTTTTGATTATTAAGCATAGCCACTGTATATTGGAAATCACACTGCCAGGTTCAACTCCTGTCCCACAACTACCTGTTGCTTTCCAAAGTGCTGTTGAAGTCAAACCCAAACTACAGCAAGCATTAATAGAGATGAACATGAACATGATCGACTTAGATGCGCGTACCTGACGACAGATTGAAATCCATTCTGACTGCTCCTCATGCGCTTCTCCAAACAAGTGACAACAAACACTGACAGGCTGCGTTACTCATACACAGGAAATCTGGATCGACCACACCTAAAACACGTGACAGTGACCTAACTGAACCACGCCCCTTATCCACCTCTGCTCCTGGGTTAAACGTTCAAAGTTCATGTACTGTCCATTCATTTACAGCAGGGGAGCTACGTTCATGTGCAGGCGGAAATACCAGAGTATCGAAATAAGTAACTGCCGTTGATACTTGCATTAAAAGTTGTAGCCTGCCTACTAAACCTAAGTATTATCAGAAAAATTATGAAGTCATTTCCAGTTATTTAAAAATAATTAAAATAAATAGTAAAATAATTTGTTGATTCTTAATCTTTTGATTCTAATTTCCCTTTACATCCAGATGCTATGGGGCAATATAAATGAGTTAGTTCCTGCTCTGCACCTGAAGAACCTGGGATGTAGGAGTACTTGAATTCACCATATGTTAAAGTCGTAATAATAACAACAACAACAGGCACAAGAAACAAAACAGATAAAATCACAGTTTTATTCCCCAAAGCAAGCATTTGACATTATTTCATGTGATTGTGAATTGACATTTCCTCCACAAATCTCCTTTCCTTTCCTTTCTTACCAATTAAAAAAATATATAAAATAATTTTTCATGTTATAATTATCTTGAACACAAAACACACCACGTGTGAATCTTTTTCTTGCATAAAATCAGGGTACTGACAGCATCATTGGAGCATAGCTCATCATCACATTCAACTTCCTCCAATGTCATTTAAACAAACTTTTTAAAAATCGTTAACATTATGATTTTAATCTATGACATGTCATCATTTGTAAGGTTTGGGGCCTCTCAGTAGATCACTTGAGGTGAGGTGGGTAGTGGAACGGGTCCCTCCATCTCCATACCTCCTTGGGCTCCCCATCAGGGACTCCATGGGGCTGACAGGTCTGCGAATGGGGGACCTTTCCCCAATACTCAGTGAGGAGCCAGAGACAGAGGGCTTGGAGACAGCTGAGGGAGGAAGAGGATCCAGCTTCAAGACGGGTTTAGAGGGGAGTGACACGTAGGAGACTGTAGTACCGCCAGGCTTGGAACTGCTGCTGCTGCTAGCAGAAAGTCCACCACTACCTGAACCTGAAACTTCCATTTTCGGCTCGCCACTTTGCCCACCATCTGGGCTTTCCTGGAATGAAATCAACACCACCACACATGAAGGATACTGTAAATGGGAAACCAGGTTAACCTTACAGAAGGTGAACAGACTGTCTGTGAGGAAAGATTATGGCAGTTTTCTTAACTTGAGGAAATATCAGCTTGACCCGAGAATGAATTAAATCTTGTAATCACCCCTTTTTTTTTAAACATAAATTCATTTTACTTACGATCTTCTTCTTCTCCTCAGTTTCACTTCCTGATGAACCCGAAGTCTGGGGGGCAAACAGGGAACCAATAAGATTCAGTCATTTCACCTTCACGGGTAAATAAATAAATCTGATGATATTCCCACTGAGTATGAGTAATGTACCTTTTTCTTCTTCTTCTTTTTGTCTTTCTTCTCCTTTTTATTTTCCTTGTCACTGGAACTATCAGAGGAACTCGATGAACTGGAGCTTGAGTCCTGTTCAGATTGAAACTATGTCAATCATATATTTTAAGAACACCGTTCATAAAAACATATTTTTGTTTATCAAATACTGAATTACCTTCTTTTTGTCCTTCTTCTTTTTCTTCTTCTTGTCTTTCTTCTTCTTCTTTTTCTTCTTCTTGTCATCATCACTGCTAGAAGAATCTGAGTCCTTGGATGTAAATATGATAATTATATTACTACATTGCCTTTTTAATATGCACAGGGAATAGCACTTAGCAGGTTTAATAGCACCAAATACAACACCTGCACATTGTTTTACCTTTTTCTTGTCTTTCTTTTTCTTCTTCTTTTTATCCTTTTTCTTCTTCTTCTTTTTCTTCTTGTCATCATCACTAGAAGAATCGCTGGAGGAGTAAGAAGAAGAAGAAGAATCCTGCAAAGAGAAGTGAAATTGTATATAACACACATCACATTTCATTCATACAGTAGTAACAGTAGATACTTGTTAATAATTTTGTGAGCAGTCATTTTGCCTAAATAACCACTAAGAGTTAATGTTTTAGTCACAATACCATTGTATAACCTCATGAATATTGACTTTGAATTCAGTTGTTTCACTCCACACTTTCTGGACACTTCATCATTACAGTGTTTTTGTATGAAATTCTACAGATAAAGAGGTGTCAATGGCAAGCTACCTAATTTTTCCTTTTCAAGATGCTTCAGCATTTCGTCTTTTTTAAAAGTTTTTCAAGGTTTTCAGAGGTTAATATTCCCAAAAGTTGTATAAGATATTGTGACTCATTGTCAATCCTGGAATGGAAAGCAAAAGGTGAGATGTTGCCACCTTCTTTTTCTTCTTCTTCTTATCCTTCTTTTTCTTTTTCTTCTTTTTCTAAAGTAAAAAAAAGACGTACTCATGATGAAATGTGCAGCTGTTTATCTCTGTAAATTTGGGTGCAGACGTATCATTTATCATTTGAGTAGAGTATATATTATTTGGGCATGTGTCATCTCACCTTGTCATCTTCACTCTCAGAGGAAGAGGAGGATGAGGAAGAAGAAGAGCTATCATCAGAAGAGCAGGACTTCTACAAGTATACAAGTCAGAGTCAGTCACAGTGCTGCATCCTTGGTATTTAATCTTAAATAATCTCCACTTTTCACTGGTTAACAACCAGTGCATATTTTTTACCTTCTTCTTCTTTTTCTTCTTCTTTTTCTTCTTCTTGTCATCTTCACTATCAGAGGAGGAGGAAGAGGAGGAGGAAGAGCTGGAATCCTGCACCGAGAAGGGTTTAATATCAATACAATACACGACTGAACCACTCAAAAACAGCACAAGTACAAAAACATGGAAGACACAGAAGTGTTGTGAAGACACAAACCTTATCCTTCTTCTTCTTCACCTTCTTCTTCTTCTTCTTCTTTTTCTTCTTCTTCTTCTTGTCATCTTCACTGTCTGAAGAGGAGCTATCAGATGAAGAGGAGCTGGAGGAGTCCTGCGGATCAAATCAAACAAAAAAAAATCCTTTTAAATCTACAAACTTTAAGTTGTATTAGACAGAAACTCATATTCCCACATCTAAATTTAGAGTTTTTAATTCACCCATCCTGCACACAGAAACACTTCTGTGTCTGTTTGATGCTAATGAGGTGAGTTTAAGACAGTAAATGCAAAAAGAGAAGGTAATTTGGGAAAACAACACCATCAGCAGATATAAACTCAGTTTATACAGCTCTCTGTATACTTTACCTTTTCCTTCTTCTTTTTCTTCTTCTTATCTTTTTTGTCATCATCACTGTCTGAAGATGAACCAGAGTCCTGTAAAACACAGACAATGATTTTGAAATCACTATGGATGTCTTGAGATCTCTCTATGTCTTGATTATCCTGTAAAATAACTGTATTATGCCATAAACATTGCATCAGTATATAGTGGTGATAATACTTTATTCAGTTTGTTTAAAGGGAACAGAGACCAATACGATTTTTAGCAGCACAATTACCTTTTTCTTCTTCTTCTTTAACTTCTTCTTCTTATCCATCTCCTTGCCTCCTTCTCCCTCATCATCACTCAGGTGGCCTTCCTCAATAGCATCAGGGAATGCCTCTGCTCCCCCTGCTGGACAGGAGACGTCATCACAACCAAAACAATATAACTTTTCCAATCCTCCACTTGCGGTTTGATTTGTGTAAGAGCCACAGTAGCACACATACCAGCTGAAGCTCCTGCAGCTTTAAGCTCTTTGGCCTTGGCCTGTCATGACAAAAGGAAGCAATGACTTTCTGTGTACTTGTGCATATATTTATACAGTATATATGCATACAGTATTTGTGAGTATTTCACCTTGTCAGCATCTTCATCTTTCTTTTTATCTCCGTCAGCGCTGGTTCCTGTGATCTCGCCACCTGCAGAAATGGAGAAAGTCCAACACTGCTGCATCAACACTATGAACAGTGACAACTGTTGTTGTGATTGTTATTCAGTCTTTTTGAGTCTCCACAAAGTGGAAACACTCACCAGCTGCTGAAAGAGCAGTAACACTGCTAAGCTCACTCTTCTCTTCATCCTGTGGAAACACACAGATAGAATCAAGCTCAGGCTTATAGTGTACACTGTACCTTGTTTTCCCCTACAAGAGCTACATATAGTACATGCAAACACATAACAACACGCCGTTGTTCACAAATCATAACCAGACCCGAGTGCACATACCCCTTCATTGTCTCTTTCATGCAAAAGAATTTGAATAAAGATCAACAATATGAGTTGAGGTGTGGTGAAACTATGTAACTTAACATGCCATTCTCCTGCAGGCCCTGACAGGAACACAGGCTACTACTTATTTTCTCAGAAGGTGTGTGCACTGTTGGGGAAATGGGTTTGTTCTGTGCTACAAAGTGAATACATGCCTTTCTACAGTCATGCACTGAGAAATGAAGAGTCTAACCCAGAAACTGTCCCCAGATACTGCACAACATAATAAAACCTAAGCCTCCTGTATGCAGAAAACAAAAATGGAAAATGTGACATGACCTGAAAACCTCCTGCATAATTTACAGGCTTTAGGCTTTTTAAAATCCAAGAAGGTGGATGTTTACCATTTTCTTATCCTTCTTCTTCTTCTTTTTCTTGTCCTTCTTCTTCTTCTTCTTTTTCTTCTTATCTTCATCACTGTCAGAAGATGAGGATGAAGATGAAGAGCTGGAATCCTGTGTCAATAACAAAAAACATTTCATTTTGTCATTCATGCAAAAATGTGCAATTTATTCTGCATCACAAATTATGCATTACAAATTAGTCGTTGTACTCTATGTGACAACTAAGTATAATTACAAAATGTACCTTCTATGATTAACACATGAATGATTACAATTACAATCAATTACAAGTAAAGGTATGACTGTATACTTTCTGTAGAATCCTCGCAGTTTTAATTATTAGTGAACAATAGTACCACTTACAAATGTAAGAGGCTGAAGTCTGACCAGGACAAATGATAAAACATTCACATTGCTTTACCTTTTTCTTGTCTTTCTTTTTCTTCTTTTTCTTATCCTTTTTCTTCTTTTTCTTCTTCTTCTTGTCATCTTCGCTGTCAGAAGACGAAGATGAAGAGGAGGAGCTATCTGAGGAAGAGGAGCTCGAGTCCTGTATAGTTAACATATTCATACTGATTAGTCAGATCAGACAGTTGATGTTGTAACTATAAAGTACTAAACACTCTTTTTAGTCTTACCGTCTTCTTCTTCTTCTTCTTCTTCTTCTTCTTTTTCTTCTTCTTCTTTTTCTTCTTCTTTTCATCCTCACTGTCAGATGATGAACTGTCAGATGAGGATGAAGATGATTTCTGGGACAGAGGAAGTACAGTAGAGATTTTAAGTAACATAAAGGTTAAAAGTTTTCATTGTTTTCATCACACTATTTGATTCATTATGTGATTTAGTAATGTATGCCGGCCGAATAAACCAATTTATTATTCTTGAACAATCTGCTGTGTTATAGGCAAATTTCACATACCTTCTTCTTCTTTTTCTTCTTCTTGTCCTTCTTCTTCTTCTTCTTCTTTTCTTTCTTCTTGTCATCGTCATCATCTGATGAGCCCAAATCCTGAAATAAACAAACAAACAAACGCACAAAAAATCTATAATGACAGGTTTAATAGCAACAGCATGTTTAAAATGGAGAGTCGTTTGTTTTCTGTCTCACCTGGCTCTTGATCAGACCCTCTCCAGAAACCTGTTCCACTTGTCCATCGCAACCTGAAAACATTTAATACATTCAAATGTAAAGCACTTGTTCAATAAATGCAAATACTACATATTTTATATGATTGAGATGACATATCATCACTGCAAGAAATAAAAAGGAAATTTATAGACAATCATGCAGCTCCGAATATTCTTGGATATAATTCTGTTTATTCGTTCACAAAATCAGCCACCAAAGTTTCGAAGTAACTGAGACAAATGAAAATCTGAATGAATAAGTTTCCATGAGCTGCTGTAAACATAAAACTTTAGAGACATTTGTTGACCATGTGGATGATATTAAATGTGCATGTCAGAGTTTAAATGACAACCCAGCTGGTGGCCCACTGCCACCACCTACTTAAACTGGAAGGTCTGGACAGACTGGAAGTTTCAACTCAATTCTGCAAAGATGCCCTTTAGCAAGAAACCACCTGTATTCTGAAGCAGCTCTGTGAGCTGAAATGCTTTGGCACGTGTTTGGAACACAAGAATAAATGCAAACGGTATCTTCACTTGGGGTGGGACTATGATATGAAATATATACTTTTGTAACTGTGATTGCAAAGAGCCTAAAATGTATTATCCTTTAAAAACATTACAGTTGTTTATTTACAGTTATAATGAAAAATGCTGTGTTTCTCTTACCAACATAAGATATGATGACATTGTCCCAAACGTACTCTTTCTCCTCATCCTTTTTCTTCTTCTTCTCCTTCTTCTTCTTCTTGTCATCCTGCAAGGGGATGTTGATTCTTTTATTACTGCATGTTTAATTCTATTGTATATGTGCACATAAGTGGAGGTTGTTTGCAAAGTGCATGTTACATTTGCTCCATAAAGTATAAATGAAAATACAACTACCAGGAACAGGGCTGGGTGTCTCGTACTAGTTACAGATTAAGAATTGTCTGCCTTCACAAAAGTCAGATAACAAATATTCACACCTGCTATGACCATGCAGCAAAAATCAACACATGAGATACAATATGCACAGACTTTACATATGACACATACAGAACTACTACTATGTAACTATACATGTAAGTACACACACACCCACATATTTTTGATGTCTGGGGAGTTCCCATTTGATATAATGCTACATAGATCACTCCAGACTTTATTGTCATGACTTGCTCTGGTAGATACAGAGGGTGTTCAAACATTGTCACTAGGTGTGTTCCTCTCCTGTCAGATACCGCCTATCAGATCAGGGACATTCAAGCCTCCGCCTAGTGTCCAGGGTGAAACTTATTCCAGTGTTATGTCCACTGACTCTTATGCTCTTGTAATATTTTAAGAGTGGTAATTTATATGGTAACATGTTATGCATGTTAAGTGGTTACAAATTTGTGGGATACAAAAATTCAACCTGACACTTTCTTGAACCTTTGTTTCTGTCTTTTGTCTTAAAAACTTGTAAGAGTCACTTGCTTTTCCTGAGTCTCCTGATTTTCCACCCACACCCTCAGAAAATGAGTAAGATATCATGCCATCATGTGACTGCAGTCACCTGAGGCAAAATGTTACCAAACTAGACCAAAAGGCGAAATGCTTTAGGCATTTGTGTGCTCCTTGATATACAGTTTATTTCAAAGCTGAAACTGTTGACAAAGCAGGTCTGGGGAGGGTTGAGGCACTTATCCCCCAAAATACAGGATAAAAACAATTTTTATGAATTTCTAAATACACCCAAATTTACAGCCCCTCCACCCTAAATATTTTTCAAGCAGCTTGTTATTGTCAGCTCTGACAAACTCATATATCCTCACCCAAGGCAGTGACATAGTTAGAAGGGACTATCAATCCCCTGTGAGCTGATGTGAAATTGTTTGTGCTCGTGGCCAATGATTTAATTTAGCAATGCTGCAGGAAAGAGTTCTAAATCTAAAGGATTACCATAAACAAAAGTACACTATCAAACCATCAGATCTACAGTTTGTTCAACTTGTTTAAAGGAAATATGTTTGCTTCAACTGAAAGACCCCTGAGAGCTGTGCATCAAACATCAAGACGTCTCATCTCAAACTGATCAACGCAAACAAGGCAGTCACAAGGCAACGTCTCAGGCAGGGCGCTGTGGTTTTGAATGGCATGTGATGACAGCAACTCATGTGTGATATGTTATAGCAAGACATCAGGTGCGAGCAGGCCATATACCTCTGTACGGCTACGGGATTTCACTTAACCGTGACTTACCTCACTGTCACTGTCTGAAGAGCTGCTGGAGGAAGAGGATGAAGAAGAGGAGGATGAGGATGAAGATGAAGATGAGGAGGAGCTGGAATCCTGTTGAGAAAAAGGAAGGGAATGTTACTGCTCAACTTCATGTGCACATTGAACAGGTTTATTTATACAAATCCTTTGTTGGTGAAAGTGCTAAACGAGAATCTAAACGAATGAGTCACTACAAACACACTGGAGCGAGGCTTTGTCAGAGCTGCTTAGAGGAGGCGCTGTAGCTGGCAGCAGAAGGGAAGGGCTCCTCAAACACTTGGCAACACACAAAGGAAACTACACAAGCAGCCATTTTACAAAAATGATGCACACACACACACACACACACACACACACACACACACACACACACATGCACATGCCCATTCCAGCTATTTTGTAAGCCAATCAAACCTTTTGCGACAGTGACAGTTGATCTACATTATAAACAAATGACTCTCATTCCTAGTTCTCTGCTGTTTGACTGGCTGTTGCTAGGTGCAACCCACACTGCACTTCACTCCTCGGTCAGGTGTCGGGACTGTGCAAACTCATGATTTCTGCAAAGTAGACACACGTGTGTGTAACTTCCAATCGAGAATACACCCTCAAGAAGCTAACAGATCAACTGACAGCTGTGAAGTTACATGACTTTGTCTTAAAAGACACATTACACTGAGAGTTTTCAAGAAAATACTCAGTGATAATAAAAACATTTAGTCGTGAATATTGCTTGGTTGTGAAGATAAGCTTTCTGAGCCACATACTTTCTTCTTCTTCTTCTTCTTCTTTACTTTCTTCTTTTTCTTCTCTTTCTTGCCAATACCCTCATCCTCACTTTCTGAAGAGGACAGAGAGCTGTCAAATGAGTAAAGCTCCTGGTGACAAACAAAAAGAGAAAAGAGCAGAGATTATTTAAAGTGTCCTTCACAGTCTTGGTGGAGTATCTGGGTGGTGCCCAGCAGATATGCATAATAGTAAAACTTAATATTTTTTTTGCTAGGCAACTGTAGTTGCATTTTTAGATCTATCATTTTGGATTAGCATCATGAAATTATATCTAAAGCTCCATGAATATTTGGTTCTGAAACAAAATGGATCACTGCACTCAAATGATTGTTGTTTTGTGTTCTCTCCTGCTCACCTGTCCATCTCCTGCTCCTGAGGGGTGTCCGGGTTGACTCTTATCTCCCAGGCCTGCAGGTTCGGCTACCTCAGCGAGGGGCTGCAAACCACCAGGCGGGGCCGTTACTGGCTGCTGGACACCTGCAGCGCCTGCTCCACCTGGAGCTAAACAGTACAGTGTGACAGGATTAGACATGTTTGGCTTACAGCCACCAATTACTCTGGTCTCTTTTTTAAAACAAAAAAATTTGAATCCGCAATTTGAATGACTGTGAGTGCACTTCCTTGTTGCCCCACACCTTTAAATAGACAGCCAGGTTAAAACAGAGGAGTATAACTCAAACATTATAAGGTAAATCAATAAAATGATGCCTGCAGATTGATGCCTTTTAGGCGACCTTTGCCGTGAATCCAGTGAATAGGCCAATTATTACAACAATTCAGGGAAATGCCACACCCCTAACAATACAAGGAACAAAGAAAATGTCTTTGTTTTGTGTAAACAGATTATATTAGTCTTAGAAACACCTCTATAAAACTGCAATATAAATGGACAATGTGCCTTCTAGAAATGATTATCTGCTTATTGAAAAGGCATGCCAAAATGTCATAAAGCACACACCCATCAAACTGTTAACTAAGTAGACTTTTAAACAAATCAGTCTAAAAGACAGCAAACCTTTGAGGAGGGTAGACTCCATACAGGTCCAGACTTCTCTGTCCAGGGACCCAGGTCTCCTCTGACAGACCCACCTGGGCAGTTTATGAAAAACTGGGTGTGTGTGTGTGTGTAGCTAGAGTTTTTATGGATGAGGAAACAGAGAAGTGTCGAGGAGGCCAACATCAGACACTTCCCAAGTTTCAAAATAAATCCCACTTTGAAAGAAATCATTTAACATTACGAAAACTGTGCCTATTATAAACCTCATGTACCAAGCGTGCTATTTTCATGAATGATCTTCTTGCTCTGTGAGAAACAGCAACTAACAGACTGCACACTTATTTCAGGCTTTTTACACAGTCTCTTTTATTTTGAAAGCAACAACGTCTCGTAATTCTGGCTGCTCTTGTGGTTTACCTGTGCCAACAGGTAATGCCTGTTTCAGTGCCTGGGATGAGGATAGTAGTTTATCTGCAATGTCTGCATAAGCACAAAGTCCAGTGGTATCGCGGGTAAAGTTCCACTGTTTAACAGGACGTACCAAATGCAAAACTGAAAGGCATGTTATCATTAATGATACCTATCGCACAACCTCAATTTTTTGCTTTTAACAGCCGCAATACTTTTACTACTTGAGTCTTTGAACTGGGTCGCAGAGAGAAGGTGTTTCTCCTTTGGTCTGTAGAAATAATGAACCAACTACAAGAGGTAAAAAGAATATTGATTTATTTAAGTCATGCAATGTTGTTGGGTCGCCTCCCAGAGGTTATTCAGAGGTATGACAGGGTCATTTTTACTACGAGAGTCTTATCTTATGATCCTTTTCCGTTTCCGTAGTTTAAAGCTTTGTGAAGTTAGAAACACCAGAGTCAGCTAATTCCGGAAATCAAATTTTATTCTCAAAATAAAAGTAAATTTATTACAAAAAAGAAAAAAGAAAAGGAAAGAACAAACACTGGATTGTACATATCCAGAGAATATGATCCTTAAATTCATTAAATGAATAATTATATGCAGAAAATGAGAAATATAAGATATTAATATAGCTAATGAAGTTGATACAAGAACCATATGTTATTTAAATTTCTAAGGAAAACGTCTTTCAACAATGTTGATAACTTGACAGCTGTGTATCATAAAGTGGTGCAGTAGTTACAGGAGTCCACAGCACATACTTTTACCTTTTCCTACGTTAAATGGCTGAGTCTCCTTCAGTGTTTTTACCTTATAATGTAGAACAACTAACCAACGTTATCTTAACTTAAAGAAGACAGCAGAGGACACACGGCACCGTGTGGCGGTTACCCTTTTAGCCGACATCTCTCCGACAGTCTCACTGTTATGGGACTTTTGCCAATTAAATTTTGCTCTTGGATTATGAAAGGTCAGTTCTTTGTCTGTCGGTCTCTAGTTGGAGGACCAAAGGGAAACTATGACAACTAGCAAGCCTTAAATGTGGGTCCGTTCTCACTTTAATGACTGGTTGTCACCATGCCGAGCCAAACGACGTCCCCGCCGCTGACGGTGACTGTCGTGGCCGCGCTGTGGGTCAGTTTGGGTCGGTGCGGGGTCTCCGAGTGGTGTGACAATGGAAAGGTACAAATTAATAACTATTGTGTCTGTTGGTGTGTGTGCCACACTGTGTTTTAAGGACAAATTAAGGCATTCAGTTATTGTGGGCAGTAAAATGCACTCAGTTTCCGTCGGTGTGTGTGTGTGTGTGTGTGTGTGTGTGTGTGTGTTAGCTCTCATTGGACAGGGACCTGCCTGTGGATGCAGTTTATTGGGACTGTTCAGTGTCTACCTGGCCAGAGTCTACGAAGGTAACCATGGATACAGCAGACATCATCTTCATCTGTGATACACATCATAGCCTCACTGACTCAGATGGGTGGGGTGTGCTACAATACACTGGGTGCCAGGAAGTTTAAACAATCATGGGAAAGTAACTATTGTGGTAAAGTCTGTGCACGTGGCACAGGGTAGTAACAGTTCTCAAAACTAAACGCACCGCTTCAGATCACCTCACGGGCAGTCTAAATACAATACAATGGCCATTGTTTAGGTTGTTCATGTTGCTCTTTCAGTGGTTTAACCAGTGTTCACTCTCCCTGACATCTACAGAGACATCCCAGTATTGACACAGTGTATGATGCTGAGGTAAGTAAACACTTTACCAAGCAACTGCTTTCTTCATCCAATTTTCCCTCAACCTTTGACCCTCCAAACTCTAACATCACATGGCAGTTTCCTAAAATCAAAGCACATCCAGATAACAGTGACACATCCAAATTAAACCTCTCAAATGTTACACTAATGCATGAAATGAACATAAAGCTGAATGGGATGAATGTCTGTTTAGAGTCAACACAGGAATAAGGAAATCTAACTGTACCTACTTTCTTTTCACTGCAGCCAGCCAGGCAGATCTGTATGGATAAATCCATCTCCTACAATCACACCATTCCTAACAGGTAAGGCTATGTGGACAGACACATTATCGAGTAGGCTCAACGTAGGTCGAGGTTAAAGACCTTCAGTTGTTCTGTATATACACATATGCTGACACATATACACAAATTTTTAAAGACCCCTTTAGTCACACCAACAAGGTGTTTATTGTCCTTATCTACTGCTTTGTAATACTGTAATAAAGTGATCTGCACACGTCACTTTGTCACATATAAAAGAGCTATCAAGGATATTGAGTTGTGTGTCTGTGTTTGTGTTTGTGTGTGTTGTAGTGGTGTGTACAGACCAGTAAGGGCAGAGAGTGGGGAGTACTTGTACTGCCCTCCTCAACGATGGCTCAATAACTTGCATGTAAGTTACAACATCACTTGGTTCTGCTTCTGCCTCTGTCTGTCTTCATCTGCATAGTACAGAAAATGAATAGACATTTGTGTTCAGGGCATCAATGCAGAAACTGACTAACTGTTGTTAGTGAGATACACATCCGTACAGAGCATTTACCTCAAACCATTAGATATTTAAAGTCACGGTTGAAAAAAGAAAAAGAAAAGAAAGAAAAAACAGAAAAAACACCTTCTTACTTTGTCTATATTAAAACATACCAACTAAAATATACCTACCTTGTATACAGTAGAATACAGGCTGTTGAATTAACAACTTGCCCACAGTCCACAATCTTGCAATCTGTTTAAACCAGAAATGCATCAAACTGTGGAGAGACACAATCAATGTACTGTTTCCTACATACAGGGAAGCCTGCCAACACTCATATTCTACCTGTTTGGATCCTTGGTAGCAGAGCTGCCGCTGCACATGGACTTTATTGAATATCAGGGATTTAAGAGACAGAAATGGCATGTCAGGGATTTTTATCCCATTGTACACCATGTGTTCTGTAGATCACAGCTGATTTAACACGTTAGTTGGTGGTTTGCAGATGTTTTTCAGCTCCCTGTCATCTGAAAAACATTAATTACAGATAAGGAGGGAATGTAATATTTATATTATTTTAAGCACTTACTTGTATTGTTGTGTATTTTTCAGCATGGAGCTACTGTTTTTCTCTACCACCCCTGTGCTCCTCTCCACGAGCGTCTCCTTCTGTCTATCCTGGCCCGCTCCTGTTTGTCAGAATACATAATTACCCCACATCCACAGCTCAATGAACACATGGTAAGAAACACTCTTTACACTTTATTCTGTCAATCAATGTAATTAAACTTTTTTCGATTCACTTGTTTAAATATTTTGAACTCTGTAAACCTCGATCACATGTTTTTGGTAGCTTTAATACTTGTGTAGGGCAAAATAACTGAGCATGTGATTTAATCCCACTCTATCACATTTGGACCTCCTAGGTATTGACTCAGCAAAACCAGGCCTATCAGGTGTCTGTTAATCCACCTTTAAGGGTTTAACAACCTTTGTGTAGGTGTGATTGATAGTCTGTCCTCACTACCATTAATTAGGACAAACTACAGACACACGAACAATCAGGCTTTCATTTTGTATTTTGAAGCAGTCTACAGTATGTGAAGAAGGGGGATGAGTGTTCACTGCTGGCTCTGTGTTCAGCCAATAGCTTTGGTGTCCTGGGGTCACACTTTGGAGCTGTCCACTGTGGCCTCTTCAGACATCTGTGATGGGCTGGAGACCACAACGACCACAAGAAATAATTTCAGTGGTGGGAACCAAATCAGAAAATACAACCTGCTGTTGACGTGGCCAGCTGAGCAGCACAGGCAGCAACACACACATCCAGAGGAACGGAGCTCAACAAACATGAAGGTTTGGAGACTTTACTAATGATTCTGCTGATTTTGTTTATTCGCATGTTAATCAACAGTAATTTTACATGCACTGCAATAAAAGCAGTATTGAAGAGTCATTTCAGTGTGTGTAAGTGGCTGTTACTAATCCCCAGGAGTCTTTGAGGCAGTGCTGTGAGCGGAGCATCTCTTCTCTGCTGAATGAAGCAATGGAGGCTGATCTGGAGTCCAGCATGAAGAAGGAAAGCTTGAAAAAAATGGACAAGGAAGGGAAGAGCAGACAGATACGAGCTGTCATCAGAGAAAAACATGAGAATGTTAAGAATGAGAGCAAGAGAGACAACACAACACACACCTCCACGTTTTTGACCAACCAGACCAACAGGACCACGCTCAGAAGGACTGGGGGTGTCCAGAATAACAGCAACTCGCTTGGGCCATCAGTAGATTCTCCTCCAGGGAACAGGACTCTCTCAGACCCTCCTGGTCCAAGGGAAGCTCCTTCTCAATCTAACATCCAAAATCTGAATCAGAGCCTTTCAACGAAGCCCACAGCTTCTTTGGGTTACAGACAGACAGCGATACAGACAGCAACACTGCAGCTCAGCCCTAAGTATACTGACCACAAAAACACAAATCCCTCAGCTGGCATTGATGTTCTTGCAGATGGTATGAACAGTAAACATAACCACACTACAACACCTGAGGCCCTGGCTCTCAGTTCCAAAGATGAAGGTGCAGACTCTCCTAAACACAGCATGAAGGAGAATGAGTCTAAAGAGAAAAACTATGATAAAGTTATCACAGCAGATGGCAAGATGAAGGATAATCAAGTAGTAGATGTAAAAGAAAGAGAGGTGGAACATAAGCAAACACACAGTGCCACACACTCTCACCACAAAAGTGAAAACAATGGCTTTGATTCTGTTTCCAAATCGCAATCAAAATCTCTGCCCCAGCCGCAGCAACACCCACAGCCAGCCGTTTACCTGCCTAACAGCCATGACTGTGACAGCTGCAAGGCAGGCGAACACTGTGACTGCACCAAGGCCTCAGGAGCCGAGACTCGAGCTGCCGTTGTGAATAAGGGGTTGCCGAGGACCCCCAGGACAGACGAGGCGGTGTGGGCGGCAGCAGCACTGGGCTTCCTGCTGGTTCTCCTGACGCTGTCTGTGCTTCACACTCGCCTGTACCGCCATTGGAGGACCACGCCTAGTCTTTACTGGCACGACCCACGGCAGGACTACGACAGTGTTGCAGGTAAGTGGACTACACAGGGATCAATTGCCAGAGAGCTGGCCAATCCTCTTAACTAGTTTAGTCATGTCAACCAGTCACTTCTTCCTTGGCCCATGTCCTAACTGTGTAATTTCAGTGAGGTCTTTACCATAGTTTTAGACAGATTTAATTAACACAGACCAATAGCATTAACTCTTCGGTGGAGGAAAAAAGGTGCCGTTGACTGTATTCATAAGCATTGTAATCTGTGTGTGTCTTCCAGATGTGATCCACAGGAGGCTGCGAATTGCAAAGAGGAGGCGGAAAAGGGGCAGAAGACAGGAGTGTGTTCTCCTGCCCAGCTCCTCCAGCTCAGATGACGAATGAGCCCAAGTCTCATTGTGTGTACAGGAGGTGAAGAGTGGACTGGGTGTCCCCAGAACAGAAGAGGGATATGTTGAATATATGAAACCTGTCCTGTACCTATAGTATGCTGCTTATCTGACAGAGCTTGACTGCTCCACCTTTATGAAAAGGTCAGAGGTGTTGCTGGATACCTTAATAGCTGAAGCTGAAATACTGAAGCAGCCAAACGTGAGTTAGATCCTGATTCCAAACTAATTGGACACAAAGTAATGGACGCATCTCATTGGTTGCAGCTGGATTGTTACGATTGGGACCATCATTATTTCTATTTCTCCTTGTGAAGGAAACAACGAAGATTTAACATTTAGATTTAACTTAAACTCAGTTTTCCAAAACTACAGTCCCCAAATAACTACCATCAAAGAACATTTATAAAAAAATCAAACCGTATGAACATTACATCAAAGACTCCAAAAGAAGCCCTCAGGTTTTAATTAGTTCAATGCTAATCTTATATATTTGAACGAATTTTCACAATAGAATTGTCTGATCATAGCCTCCTACACAGGTCTCAGTATATAGTATAGGGCCCCATTTGTCACACTCCGTGTATCACAATCAATATCAAGTCTCCTGCTCTGGCCTTGTCAATTTTTCTACTCAAGAATGGTTTTCATTGCCACATTTTGTCTTTATTTTGTTTTTATAAGTAGTAGTGTGGTACCATCATGTTGCTTTTACCTGTAAAGATTTGATATGTGAAAATGTAAGTTGCTGTTGTAAGCAACACTGTGCAGTATGTGTTGTCACTGAATAGTACGCACACGTGAATAGCTGTTTTTAAAAGATGTTTTTAGACACTTCAGAGAGGGATTTATGTAGACAATAAATCCCTTGACACAAGAATTGAGTGTGTGAACTGCTGTTTGATGTTTTCTTGTATCTTATAAAACCATAAGCCAGTGTCAGCGCTATAGACTTTATTACAAATGAGATTATAGCTGGATCAATACTTGACTTTTGAGGCTGATACAAATCTTGATATTTGAGTCTAAAAACATCTGAAAATACATTATCGACCTTTATTTGTTGTTTTTTTTTTTGATTTGTCGTTTTTTCTTTGGCATTTATGTTCTGACATAAATGTTGATAAGGTTGACATACACACTGATACCAATATGTTACCTGATTTATCAGTTGAGTGTGAGAGCTCAGCGTAGACCCAGCAAAGTAAAAGAATTTCCTACATGGGGCAAGTCAAATATGAAATTAACATAATTCTCATGATAAATATTATTTCAAGTTACACTTGTACAGAAAATCATCAAAAATATGTCTGAAGGGGGCTTAATATCACAATCTTGGAATGAAAACCCTTTTTACGAGATGTTGGGATGATGAGACAGCAGAAAATTTATAAGAGTTAAGTATTTAAGAATTATCTTCAGATCATATTCAGGCAAACAATGTAGGTAAATGGCTTCAAATAATTAAACCCAGTATCAGTATCAGGACTTGGTAGAATGATGCAATCAGTTTTCAGTGACTGTAAATTGCCTATGTTGAGAATTTTTTAGATGTGATTGAACTTAATACAGGAAAAAAATACTTCAAGCCGTTATGCCACTTATACCAAGATGTATCAAGGATTAATTAGTTGTTTTTTGCTAAAAAAAAGTCTCTCATGGCGTCAAACTCTTCTGGTGAAGGTCCAAGACACACTTGTCCCTAATCCAGAGGGAACTGATGCAGACAGACCCAGGACAATTAACTTGTTTTATTATTTTATTACAAATGTACAGCTTATGAGTTTCCATTACGATTGACCTTTTTAAGTCATTGTTTTCTCTACTTTATACAGTTTTTAACGTCTTCTGTTAAAAGATAACTCTCCCGTCACCCATCTCCCAAAGTGTAGAGCTGTGAAGAAACACAGGGACAGCAACAGTACAGGCCACGGTGCACTGCCGATGGCTGAGTATCAGAAGTGTGTGTGTATAATTCACTGGCTGCAAATTTAATGTTTGTACTCGTGGAAGGCTTGGTCCAGCTGATAAGTGTTGAGGGTGTGTGTTTGATGTTGAAAAGTATGTGCTGAATTCTGGACATGGTGAGGGTGTATTAAGTATGTTGGACATGAACTGACGGAAGCATTTAACATTCACTCTAGAGGCACCCTACGTAGTGTCCACAAACTTAGGGAAGGACTAGTCCATGTGCGTTTTAGACCCTCCTCCTCCCGCCGTTTTGAGATGACTGTAGTGCTAAGCCGAAGTGCGCTTCAGACCTTTCTAATTGCCCTATCCCACATTGAACCCCTGCATCCTGCACCTTATGTACCTGAACTAAGACCTTTGGAAGAGTGCAGTACATAATGTAGATCCTACTTCATCCAGCTGGTGTTTGAAAATAGTGCAACTAAGACCACACCTGGATCAAACTGTTGTTCTCACTCTTCACTTCCTGTGGATTCTAATAGGATCATTAATATGTACAATATGACTACATAAGGGGTAATACCACAGCATAACCATACTCACAAGACTTAAAACATCTACAAGTACATCAGGTGTCAAGACTTAAGAGGTGAATGAAGATTTGGCCTGAAGCTCACTTGGGCCAACGAATAGACATAAATATCTCGCAAACATAACCCTAACATATAGTTTAATATAAAATATAGCATGAAAATATATGTTCATATATATGGCTCTAGTCTAAAACCTGGGCGATCATGATTGAAGGGACAAGCTTTTCTACTGGCCCCTGTGTGTGTGTGTGTGTGTGTGTGTATGTGTGTGTGTGTGTGTGTGTGTGTGTGTATTTCTGTTGTTTCAGCAGTCTGTACAACATCACTGTAACTCAGCCAGTCAAACAGAGAGATGATGATGATGATGTGCAAAGGCATTCAATATCAAACAATGATACATTTCAAGAGTCTTTTGGACATGATTTGTTTTGACAGGGAACAGAGAAAAACACTCCAACCTCATCCTACAGAGACATGTGTGCAACTGTATGAGAGACTGAGGAACACTGACAGTCAGACACCCCAAGTGATGATCGGGGGGAAAAGTGAAAAACAAAACATGAATAAAGTGGACAGAGAAGTGCTGAGGAAAAGCATCAATCTCTCAAAGTGTTTGGGGCTAATTAAGGTCTAATTGCTTCTTGCTTAAAGGCAGCAATACAATAAAAGAATTGAGATGTACTGTAACCGCTGTTCGAAGGATGAGGTCATTGTTTCAGGCAAGTAAATTGAATGTGCAGAAGCCTTCTGAGCAATGAGCAGGATTATAGAATAGACCAATGCAAGAACAACCAACTAGTAAAGCCACAGACACTTTGAGAAAAGAGCTGCAGAATCATTAGAGAAAGGTTAGAGGTGAATCTAAACTAGAAGAGGACGGTCCTCCTGGCAGCTAGCAAAGACTTTTTTAGATCCCATCTGAATCTTTAGTTACAGATATGACCATATTTGTACGGCACAGTACGACAAGATTTAAACCTACAGTAGGCTAAGTGCGCTATCTTAAAAAACAAACAAAACAAAAAACAAAACAAACATCTTTGTTCCCAATGCTGTCTCCCATTAGCAGAGTTCAGAGACAATGAGCTAGAAGTGACAACTTCTGTGGCCCAGATCAGCAGGCCGTGACAGAGAATCAATCGGAAAACAGAATGTGGGCTTGATTGTGCTTGCCACACAGTCTAAAAAGTGAAAGTAATACATGGCAAAGTAAATCAAGCACACTTGAGGTGGATGAATCAATTTCAAATGAACAAATTTTCATTTTCAAATGAATGATGCAATGAGTATCTCTCACCATATGTCCGCTCCAGGTTACTAGATCTGGTGCTTTCCACAGGTCTACTTAAAGCTTAAATGCAACATACCAGTATGTCGTGTCAACTTAATTTGACTCAAAGTTTTTTGTTTTTTTAAACATGCATGTAAATAATGGATGCTGTGTAATACAAGCACCCAGGAGCACACCAGCCATGTCAATAACATACCGTTTTAAAGCGAGACCGGGGGGTGGGGGGTTAATCCTCATACACAAGCTGGACCAAGTGGTGCGCTTGATTTTATTATCCTGCTTGGCACAGCAAAAATGAATATGGGATTGATTCTGAGATGAATCCACTGGTTCAATTAAATGAGGCAAACTGTAAGATAAATCAAGCACAAAAAGACAGCTGAGGATACGTGAAAAGAGCATTTTGATCCAGGTCCTGTCATAATGCACCAAGGGGCTTTCGGTCTGACAGAAAATCTTCCCAAACACCCACTCCCCTTTGGCAACTGTTCAACCCCTTGGCCACAGGACATCTTACAACATGAAACAACTGTCACCTAGAAACGGAGCACTTGAGATATGTTGAGGACCATTTCACAGGTTTTTTTTTTTTTATGTGTATGCGTGTGTGCATGTTTACCTCAGTAAGGGGTTGAGCACATACTCCCACCTTTCCCCCTATTCCACTAAATGAGAATCATATTTGAGACAATGAAATAAACATACATAAACAGTTAAATCAAGATGACAGTCAGTAAAAATATCAATACAAAAAAACAATAGGCATGATAAACAATAACAATAAATCACAATTATTCCAGTGTAAGTGTTTTGTTTTTGTAAGTCAGTAATTTTTGTCCTCAGAGGTGCAGACCAAACCAATCTGCATATTCAAAAGAAAAAAAACAAAGAAAAAGAAGAGAGAGGAAAGAAATTAAAACATGCCAGATCATGCTGTGTACCACCAACAGGGGGGATGACAGGTCGGAGAAAAGCTGGAGCCCCCTGCAAAAGCTAACCCAGGAGGAGGCATCTGAGATCCTGGGTGGGGTGTGGAGAGGGGATGGCGTTAGATGGATCCCAGGGGTCCTTTGCTGCAGCGGGAGCTCATCCTGTACGGGACGATAGAAGCTAGAGGGGCCTTGTGTCTGGTTGGAGAGAAAGAGGGGCAAAGGAGCAGACCAAAGAGGAAAGAAGAGGAGGAACGTCCTTACTCCTCACAGGATGGAGGGACGGAGATGGTGTGGAGTATGTCATAGTTGGTCTACCTACTTCCCTCTCTCGCAGAATACACTTCCTCCCTCCCCGAATAGAGTAAACAGGGAGAGGGAGGGATGACGAGTGACAGGTGAGAATAAATAAAGCGGTAACATCTCAGGTTCCAGTTCACTGTACATCACCACCATTGTATTTCACATATGCTTATCACAGTTTGACGGTTTATTATACACATCTGATTCCAACTGTTTATTTCGGTTGCTCCAGGCTGTAGTTCCCATGTTGGATCCTCCCACTCGTCTTACCCTACTTTCACTTCCACACTTGTGGAATTCCTCCTTTTTCAGTCCTCTGTAGTGTTTTAATTCAACAATCAGTGCTTTCATCTGATTCCTTTCCATGCATGTTCCAAACTTCTCTCTACTTTTTTTTCCTCATAGTGCCCATCATTCTCTCGGTCACTCCCCCTCCCTAGTCCTCCCATCTTTAGTGTGATCATATTATCCTTCTTTCTTCCTCTCCTAGAAGCCCCTCACATCCCTCTTAGCCCACCCATGCATTGATCTGTTCTCTCTCCCTCTTCTCTCTCCATCCGACCATCCATCCATGCATTTGTTGGGTCACTGTTTCTTCTCACGAGTGGTGATGGTGACCAGTTGCTTGGCAGCCTTGGCGATGTCGTAGGCGCACTGGATGACCTGCTGAGTGAGGAGTTGGTAGTCCACTGCGGGGGCCCCGGGCTCTGAGGGCGCGGCCTTACGGCACTCCACCTGCAACCTCGAGGCACTGGAAGCCAACAGGCGGAGGGAGCAGTGGACTGCATCTAATGCTGGGCGCTACAGAGAAATGAGGGGAATTAAAACCCACCTCACATGTATGTGCAGAAAGTAAACAGACGGAGGAAAATAAAGAGAGCAACACCCAGACAAAGATGGAAAAGAGACGCACACAAAAGGGAGAAATGAAACTTACTTTAGGGAAGAGTGAGGCCATCTCAGTCACCGCAGAGTGGATCTTCTCAGAACAAGGGACAAAGCTATGGAAGAGGGAACTGAATTATTTAACTTGGTAGCCAACACATAGATTGCGACAAAAAGGTTGTTCTTGGTGCTTTCACACGTACACACGTCTAGTTTAGTTAAAACAAACTGGTTAACCTGTTGATTGAACTTTGATCGATTTGATCAATGCAGGCATTTTCCTTAAGCAATCAGACATTTAATAATTTCTCCTCAAGAATTTCTGATAAAAAAAAGATGGTTCTGGTGCTAGATGTTACTGTAATTCGATGTGTTATTCAGTAAGAAGGATCAGATTGCACTTGCCAGCAAGGATATAATGAGTAGTATTTATTCCACAGATGACAAAATGTTTTCCATGTCTCTCTTTTAATCTCTCTCTTGTGTGTGTATCACCCACCTGTCGTGTTTGAACTCCTGAGCAGCCCTCAGCAGCTCCTGGATGTTCTTGGTCACCTGCTCAGTCTTCAGTATGACATCCTCTGTGCAGGGCAAGGTGGGGTCCGGCTCCCCCGCCTCCCCGCCCCCTCCCTCCTCAGACTCCCCGCGACCTTCCTCCTCACTGCTGCGGCCCATACTGAAAAGAACAAAATACACTTTTACTAATTACCACCTTGGACTAAAGCAAAGAGCTGACGGTGAAAAAATTGTCATCTTTGTGTGTACAGTGACTTGCTGCAAATCTGACCTTAGTGAGAGATCGTACGATTGTGTGTTGTCATAGTCACTGTCTGTGCCACTGCCATGTTTCTCTGGTTTAGAGACCTGGGGAGGGAAACACAGCAACAACATGTTGGATCATTACAGTTATCACACACTTCATCAAACCTCCTTTGCTGTTCACTCCTGCAGAGCTACAAGTTCAAGCATTTGTTCTCTGAAAAAGTTGTTGTAAAACAACAAATCTGATTTATTGTGGTTGTTTTTCTGAACAATGCAAATTATGTGGAGGTGTTTAAATTTGCAGTCAAATTTGAGTAAAGGGAAGACTTTCCATCTTTGGTTGTTGAACATCTGTAGTCTGGACTTTTCTCAGAGAACATGAGACGTTAGAGTCCATAGTCCAAGGCCCTGCAGTATTTGCATTTGCCGAAAAACAACGTAAGCCTATATTCTCAACTTCCTGAATGGACTGAGTGCAGGATCATCAGAGTAGGAAAATCCATCGAAGAAACTGTAAACTTTAAGAACTCACCATGTATCTGCCCATCTCTGTAGATCCAGACAGATGCTGGCCTCCATATGGTGCTGGACCCCCTGTGCTACCCTTCCTTACCTGTGAGGAGACGGGTAGACAAGATTGGACAAAGAAGGCAGAGATGGAGGGATAGAGATGAGATGAGAAAGAAATGGCGAAGAACAGGAACGATTTGCAGAAATAAATAAACAATGAAATGGGGAGGGAAAAAAGAGAGTGGGGACAGAGAGAAGAGATGTTTTTATTAACAGTAGAAACACAAAATGAAGGAGCCAGTGAGAGCAGTGCCAGACAACTCAGCAACTCACCCATCATCCTATCAAGACTAAAAGCCTCTATAGTTATCTAGGACTAAGTTCAAAAAGCACGCTAAACTAACCAGTGATGAACAGCTACACATCACACAGCGCATCTAAGATTGACTACACATACTATAAACTAATGTTGATCTCCAGTACTAGGATGCATAATAAGCAGAAGTGGTGCACAGTGCGAGAATCCTACATTTGAAGACGAAATGACAAACAATGCAATGACAGACAGAATGCTTACATCCAGAGGATGCACGGCTGCACTGCAGTGAGCAAGAGACAGACAGGTGAGGAGACAGACAGAAAGAAAACAGACAAACTGGTAAATCTTTGTGTAAAGAGATGATGAATTGGATACTAACTTATCATCCATGGAGGTTTTCTGTAGTGAGGAGTGATTGCGTGTTTGCATACTGTAGCTTCATAGATGTTGCTGTAGGTTAAATGCTACTAAATGCATCTAATCTGTCTGTCACATTAGACATTTTAACTATGATATAAACCTTTGTTTGGAGATACATTTCCATTTATGTCCTCCTCTCTCTCTGTCTGTGTGTGTGTGTGTGTGTGTGTGTATCACTCCCTTGCAGCTTCAGACTAAGCAGCAGGAGCTAACTGTGAGGTCAAAAATGGTTGAAAATGTAAAGGTCAAAGGGTGCAGAGCAGGCTAGAGAGCAGAGCATCAGAGACGTTGCCAGGCAACCAAACAAAAAAAACAATCCCTTTTTCTTCCATCTTTCTCCTTCAGGTCACAGTTGTGCACTTCCCCTTTTATGGTGCTGAAAAGCATACTTTGAGGTCTGATTGTCGTTAGACATTTAAATGGGGATCATGCACAACTGGACCTTTCAAAGAGAAGGACTGGGAACTGAGATGCAGGGAGAGACAAAGTTGAAGGGAAAATAGAGTGATCAGAATTGGACTGTCACCCATCAGTCAGGCCAAAGAGAGCCAATCAGGGCCACCAAAAGGAGGGTGGTAGGTAGAGGGGGCCAGGGGGAGTTCTAACTTACGCTGGGTGTGTTGAGGGGCTGCAGGCGGGCTGCCAGGGAGTCCAGGGCTGGGGGACCATGGGCTGTGGGGCCGGGGGCCGCCCCTGGCTCGTACATTGAGAAGGCCTGGCGGTCTCTCCGGTGGGGATGGGAGTGGGGGGCGACTGAGGAGGGCACCGAGAGCCCCGGGGGGTCCGCTCCTTGCCCAAACCCACCCAGACCTCCTCCGCCTATTCCTCCTCGCATCACACCCCCTTGCCAGTGGCCTCCTCCCCCTCCTCCTCCACCAGGGCCCCCTACCCCATGGCCGGCTGCCCCCCCAGCCTGCTGGCCCCCCCGCAGGGCACTGTTCTCTGTCTGCATCCGTGTGATCTACAGGAGAGGAGGAAGGGAGCAGGAAGGGATGAGAGGATGGAGGGAGGGATGAAGGGAGGGACATGGGGAGGTTGAAGGGAAGGGAGGGGGTTGTCAACTGAATCGTCAAAAACAAGCATCCACAATCGCATGTACATTAAAAGGCTCAGACAGGGCTTCATGTATTAATTGACATCAGTACTGGGGAGGGAGGGAATGTGTGGTAAAGACACTTCAGTAAGGTAGATGTCAAAGAAGGGATTAGGTCTTGGGGAAGGGGTGGAGAGAAAGCTAAACACCTGTATATACACATAGTTTGGTTTAGTGGGGTGAGTGAGGGGTAATGTGGGTTCACCTGCACTGATGTAGCATTGACTACCAACTAATTTGACACAATTGTTTGTTATTTGCAGTGTGTGCTCAAGTATTTGCTTGTACACGTGCACGTTTGCCTCTTCACTAAATCTAAAGGGACTACGAGAAGACATGAATGAATCATGGATCATGGGTCACATAAGCTGACGCTGGCAGACACTAATGAATACATTAAGCTAATGATAATGAATCACAAAAATCCAAATGAAGCAACAATTAACAATAGATGAGCATTATTAAAACTAAACTAAAAATGACAGCTAAAATGAGAATGGGTATTTGTAGCACCTTCGCGCCACATGAGAATGACAGCTGCTTTAGTTTTTAGATAACACCAAAAAGCTGTCACCAAATTCATCTTCCAGAGACAACAGTGTAGTAAATTGACACCCTGTCAGGAAAAATACATCAGCTTGCAAAGATATTAAAATACTGACTTGTCTCTCCATCATCCTGCCCTCGTTCTGTCTGAATCACTTGTTCTCGCGTCGCCAACCTATCTTTGTCACTTTGTCTTGTTTGTCTTCAGCACACCCCCATCATCTCTTATCTGACTTTATATTCCAATCTTTCAAAGAAAGACTTTATGGCAACCTTTTTTGCATCATCCCATCTCTCTTCCTAGTTCCCTGTTCCTCTCAACAATTTTTAAATAATTTTATTTTAACCCCATGACCTTTTTTGCCTGATTTATCCCTGCTCATCCCTTCATAACCCCTACCTCCTTCTGGAGCCGCCGGAGTTCCTCGCTGAGGTTGTTGTTGACCTTCATGAGTTGCTGCACCTTGGCTTCTGATGAGGCCAGGGCCTTCTTCACCTCCAGATACTCCTGCAGGGTGATGGGACCATCTGACAAGTCTGACGAGTCCATACTCTTGATTGATTGGACATACAGACAGAGGGGCAAAAAAAGACAGACGGAAACATAGACAGGTAGAAAGTGAGATACAGAAGTGAGGAAACTGACATCATGAGATTCATGAAGCTATTGTAGGATCAAAATCCAATTTCTTCCGCATTCATTTCACTCATACTGTATATCTAAGACTGCAGTTTTTATACCGAGGTAAAATGGGGATATACAGTATGAATCGGTGCCCTTTTAGCTGGGTAAAAACAGAGCTTACTGTCTGAGAGGAAGAGGGCTGGCCTGCAGGGTAGTACTACAGCTGATCACGCATATAAAGACAGTAGAGTCTTAGTTCTACTCTCAATACACTAACCGCCCCCACTTCCTGTGATCGTGGAGCGTGTTCAAATTCAGTCCTATACCACTCCTTATAACTCAACCATTATAAACATCTTTCATAGACTATTCTTCAAAGCTCTTTGTTTTTAGTTTATCCATCTCCTACCCAAACCATGTCTATTTCACTTATATGTCACCACTTAATGCATATATGCGCTGACATTTGATACTATGCTATTCTTCAATCTTAATAAACACAACAAAATAATGAATGCACATATTTAAAGTATAGAGATGGGAGCCTCGGGCTTGTAGTTTGTCAGTATTTTGTCCACTGAGCAAAATAAGTGCACAGGAAAAGGAGAGTTACTGGTTTAGCTGTTGTTTACTTTGTCTTTTCTACCACTCCCACTGCTGCACCATTTCTCCTCTGTCTCTTCTTCCCTCCCTCTACACACAGTCTCTCTCTATGAACAATGCCCCTCTGACAGGGACCCAGAATAGCTGATGATGTCACTCAAGAGCTATGTGGCAGCTCTGACTGTGGCCACTCCCCGCAAAGCATGCTGGGACAAGCAGTCTTAAAGAGGAAAGCTAATAGCTAATATTTACAGACACTAAGTGAGAGGAATAGGACTGACTTGTTGATTAAAACTGCTAGTGAGACAGCATGTGCAGATTTGTGTATTAGTAGGTTTTACCCTGAAAAGGCTGTCGCATATTATGAAAGCTACAGAAGTAATAGTAGTAGTCAAGTACTATACCTTTGCACGGTTGCTACGTTGTGTGTTGTTGTTGTTCTGGGTGGTGAGCTCGCTGTCAGTGTCTTCATCAGATGCTACACTGTCGTAGTCATGCTGGTCATCGTCAATGCCCAGGTCCAGTGGGTCTGGCAAAGGGAAGAATATGCTCCTTTATTATAGTTCTCTCAGTACAGAGTATATCAGCCCTTCTCTTTTTCCTTTCATCTCCCTCTGTGGACTGCTCAAACTGATAAGACTGCTGACTGATTTTGGACAGCTTTCACCCCTTCTTATTTCAGTGGGGGTCTCTATGTTGGTTTCAAATAAGAACTAGTTGTTGATGCAGAGGATGTAAGTCAAATGGCTGTATAGATAAAAATATGCCACCTTGTCTGGCACAAATGTAAGTCTCTAACAATAAATCCTAAAAATCTCTTTGTCGTTTTCACTTTTTTTCACTAAATTGCTGGACCTGGCCTGTTCATCATGTTGCTGTTCTAAAATGTTTTTAACTACACTGTTGTACTGAAAGGTACCAGAAAAAGTCAAACTGACCTGTATCTACCCATATAAGTGACTAGATTAAGTGTCCTTGTTTTTTTTAGATATTCTTGAAAAAGCTTTATAATCCGCTTCAGCCTTCAGTCCTAATCTCTCTGTCCTTTCCTCCCGGCGTCTCACCAGTAGGGCTGCTGAGACCTTTTCCCTGCTGTCTCCTTTTGGCGTCACTCAGGATGTCGATGATGAGCGTTGCAAACTCCCGAGCGTTGAAACGGGCCAGCTTCTGACGGCCCTGAGAGAAGAATGAGTCAAAACACAGGACTTGGATTATTATCTAAACACATGCACACACTGACATGACCGTCTGAAAAATTCTGTCTAGAGTTGTGCAGTATGCAAAAAAAAAAAAAATCCAGCCCACAGTCAGTGCTTCAATGCCTCTGTGACGACTGTGGTCAACTACCATGTGCTGTGGAAAAACACAGTCATACTGAGCACTCACAATACACACAAATACACACCGTCACAACTGTGCTCATACATTCACAAACATTAGCAATGAAACATAAACCGTGCAATTACACAAGCATGCTGGCATCCATGTATGAGAATAAAAAGGTCAGTTTCCACTGAAGTGCTAGACTGGAATTATTACACACAGTGATGTGCTATTCATAACACACCACTTTAGAAGACAAAAGAAGGTAAAAGGTTCAACTCCAAATTTGTTTTGCCACCATAAATAGACAGTAGTTCCTAACCACAGTGAACTGCCCAATCAGAGCAGAGCAAACGTGGCAATGTGGGTGTTTTTTCTGTGTGTGTATGCTTGTGTTAAAAGTCAATGTTTACACTAATGAGCCATGAGGAGAAACTATGTGAGAGGACATATGGGAATTCTCTCTCTCACACGGACAGTGAGGGAAAGAGGGAGGAGAGGAGAGAGGGCGAAACACAGATGGATTACATCTCTCCTCCTTTCTCACAGCTGAAGTGCATCCCTTGTCAATTTCACACTCATTCTCAACTTTCCCCCAAAAACACACACACTGTCTCAGATCACAAGGCTCTATTTCTTTTTTTTTTTTACTTTGTGTTTGCAAGTTCTTTCACCTTTGTCTCTTCTTTTAGTTTTGTCATCATCTTCAGGTTACCAATATTTTTAATTTCCTAAGCATGCATGTGTTTATTTGCATCAGCCAAATGCAAATGTGTATGAGTATGTGTATGCCACCTGTCATTATTTACATTGTATGCGTGTGTGTGTATGTTTACCTGGTTGCGTGTGGCAGAGTATTCAGGATTGACTGGTAGGAAGGGCACTGCACTGCGTTCTGTTACCAGAGTGCTGTGGTTCTGGGTCGTAAGCCATACTGGAGACAAAAACATGAAGCAAAAAATAAGCCTGTGAGTGTGTGTAAGTGTCTTTATGCCACAAGGCCATATTGGCTGGAACATGTGCACCCAAACAGTCCATCCGCCCACACATGCATTGAGACATAAACGAAGTACAGTATAAAAAAAATGAGTTTTAAAACTGGACTCCAGCCTGTATAACGCACTGTTGTGCTCTGAGCCCTCCCACTGTGTGCAGCTGAATGTGTGTATCCTTGCCACTTACCTGCGGTGCTTCTGTTAGAAAGCACAATTTGACTGCTACTGCTACTGAAGAAACAGGAAAGATAAAAAGGAAAAAAGAGAAAAAGAGAGCAAGAACGAGCAGAGGAGGAGGAGGAGCAGGAGAGAGACTCAAGAATTTCTGAGGCACTTCCTCACTCCAACTTTCCTCCTCCCTCCCTTACTCTCTCCATTTGGCCTTCCTCTTCAATAGTCACTTTCCTTTTCTCCTCAATGTCTCCTTCAAATTCACTGTCCTCTCAATAACTATTTTCTCTGTGAATTTTTTTCTCTAGCCCCTTTTCCTCTCAAAGTTCATGTCAACAATGTCATGTGAAGGTGTTTTATATTTTTTCCAACAGATTTTTCTACCTTATAGAGTTCAAAACAGGGGAGGGAGCAGGGAGGAGATGAGGCTTACCTGCATCATTTTCTCTACGATCCACCTCGTCATAGACATCCATCGCTAGCTCCTCAAACAACCGATTATTGAGCTGTCACACACACACACAAGCAATTGACCCCAGATATATCAATGTGTATTTGTGCATACCAAGTACAAAAAACAGCAGTATGAAAAACAAGAGAGAGCAGAAGGAAACAGGCATGACGACAGACATCTGGGCTACAATTTTTAAGATTTTACTTGGCATGTCTCATTTTCAGTAAACCATCTTTTTCCAATTTTTCCAATAACTTTTGTGCCATGGTTTGTGACTCAAGTCCTTCATATGTTAATAACTGACGATCAGGTCTCAGTTTCTGGATTAATAACATTCTGTGGGCCTAAACAGATGGCTATGGAGCAGACAAACATATATTGGCATGGAACAAAAAAATCGGGCCGTTACACCAACTGTTTTGCACTTTGCACATAACAGTCAAGCACACAAGAAAACTAGCTCAATTGTTGTCTAAAACCTGTCAGTAGAATTGTAATGTAAGCCATGATTTTAATCTCACACTTCAACCCAACTCACCGCTTGGAGCTTCTTCTTGGCGGCCTTGGCCAGTTCTGAGAGGTCCAGGCTAAAAAACACAGATGATGACAGTCAGACAGGCATCAGAGAGATACAGGGGAATAAAGAGACGGAGGAGGAGGCAGAGAGGAAGATGTAAAGATGGAAAGAGGAGTGAGAGGTGAGGACTGGAAAGGGTGTTTCACTAGATAGAGGGGGGGGGGCATTTGGGGTGGGATGTGTTGCATATCAGAAAACTAAAAACTTACTAAACGCTGCTATAGACTATGAGTTAATGAAGTTTGATTACACAGATAATAAAAGGAGTTACATGTCAAAAGCTTTACTGTATTATCTGAAATTTTATTTTAGGTAGACTGAACTTATTTCAGGACAAACCCTTGTTTTTGTGACCAGAAATGTTCACTAAGAATATATGCTAATGTGCAATTTAAATATATCGAAATGTCTGGTGTGATTCTCCTGAGCACAGCAAGACTTTGCTTAATACTGAGGCCCTCTGAACCTCTATTCCCTAAAAGCCTCTAGTCATCTAGACTTCTTCTCTCAGAACTAACTGTACACTAACTGTTTTCTTGTGATAACACTTAAAGAAAACGCCGAAGAAGAAGTTGGCTTGCTCTAGTAAACAACAGGGAAATTTAAGATGGGGTGGCAGAGACAGAGGGGATTGAAATGAAGGTAGAAATTCTAGGAAACAAAAAGAACAAGGAAAGTAAAGATACCTCTGTGTCGGGCACTTAGGACGAGCTCTGGCTCCACCAAGCGCAGCGAAATGGAGAGAACAGAAAACGAGTGAGAAAAAGGAAGAAACAGACAGAAAGAGGGGTAGAGAAGCCACATCAAAACAGCTTTAGTTGTTGTTATCAAAAGGAACCATTGACCAGAACAGATGCAAGTGGAGTTAGACGGCAGCTCAGGAGCAAGACCTGCTTAAGTAACAAATACATGACGAGGTGTGTCCGGTTTAGCTGCCTTACACGTACATTTATTTAGTAGTACATATTTTTCAAAGTTCTTCTTTGCCCCAGCTGAGAAAACACAGCACCGATCAAATATTTGAAAGAAGCTGAGCCAAGTAATACTAAACTTGATTTATGATGGCCTGACTGGGCACTTCTGCACCTCCCAAATCAAACCTGCAGTTTAGGATTCATAAACCAAGCACACCTCAAGTATCTAAATCATCAGATTTACCTGGAATAGCTTAGATCGGCATTTACAATAAATGGCCAGTGTTGATGGAGATGCCAAAGTCCTCCTTTATCCAACTCTTTTTTTTGGGTGGAGTAATACATACTATTGTGCCACCCTCTGGTCAGAACACTGAACTGCATCAGTATCAATTAATCAATGTGAGGGAGATGCAGTGAAAAGAAGCAGTCATAGAAGTAAAACAAGTCAGGTAACTGTAAAGTTCAAGGATAACAAAGAGGCTTCATGCAATCAAACCACACCATGCAACAGGGTGTTCATAATCATTTTGACACAAAACAATAATGTCATGGTCCATACCTGTCTGCCATTTGAGGAATGATATAATGGCCATTCTTGTGATCTGTGGAGAGGAGAGGAGAGGAGATATTCATTGTTATGCTTAAGGACATGTAAGCTGTATATGAACTGGTGAAGTGAGTTACCTGGACGCCGTCCACAGAGGTAGAAGGCTAGCCTGTCCGTCAGCTCATACTGACACTCCACAAGCCGCTCTGCTAACTCTATATGGCCCGCCTGCCTGGAGCACACAAACACAGATTGTTCTATTTTCTTACTGTTTTTACCTAATTGAACTCGCTTTATCCCACATCATTCTCACAACGCAGATGTGATGTGAGATTTCAATTAAATGCTAATTGTGTTATCAATAAAGTGCGTTTCCACTGTCTTGTACCTTGCGTAGTCCATAGGCGTACGTCCATTAATGTCAGGTGCTCCAGGGTCGGCACCGTACACCACTAGCAGCTCAGCCTGCAAGATCTGGCCTGCCTTGGCTGCCACATGGAGCGGGGTAGTGCCTTTTTCCTGGAGGGTCAGGTATACACACAGTCAGGACAAGAGGCCTGGCATAAAGAGAGTAACTGTACAGCAAGGCTAATTGCAAGATGGAGTGAGTCAGCAAGTAGATTTTTTCCTGACCGGGTGGAAGAAGTTGGCCTGAGCGCCCAGGGACAAGAGCCGAAGACACGTCTCTAAACTCCCCGTCCGCACACTGGAGTGAAGTTGCTAATAGAAAAAGAAAGGAGAGGGATAGAGGAGAGAGAGAAATAGAGAGATGGGGGTGGAAAGATTAAACATCATGGAGAGACAGAAACAGGCAGAATCCCCTTATTAGCCCAGTGGAGCTCCAAAGCATGAGAGATCATTATTACATCCTGCTGTGTCATTCAGATCACTTCCTGCCAGGGGGTGTTATCAGTGAGTGTGCATGTGTGTGTGTGAGTAAGTGTGTGAGTACACACACACATACACAAGCTTGTTTATGTATAAGGTATCCCACTGACATCTATAAAAGAAACATCCTTTGTGCTTACACATGCTGTTCTACTGTATGGTGATGACTGCATAAGCTAATTAACCTGAACTCATTAAGTCTTGGCCTTCAGCTGTGAAATACTGAGCCCTCACCTTACTGAGGTCCTTGGTAGTGACGCCATCATCATCACGGCAGGGCAGCTTGTGCACAAAGGCCAGCATCTGGTATTTGGCTCTAATGAACTCTGACTTAGTGGGACTGCACAGGAGGAGAAGTTAAGGTGGTTAGCACAAACCCAGACCTCAAAGGAAAACAGGTTAATCCAAGGATAAAATATATTGCTTCTACTACAATTCCTGTCAAAGTAACAATTTAGTTATGCTATGTATAAGAACGTTTCTTCTGATAGCCGCCCTGGATTCTTCTTTTTGCAAAGCACTCTCAACATCATGTGTATAGACATGTACTGAAAATTTTTGTTTGCACAGTTCCCTGTGGGATTTGAAACCTGTCACAAGCTAAGTTTGTGCTCGTGTTCATCCTTTCAGAAATGAAAGACAATGCCATTCCATTTTTCATTCGATTACACATGCATGAAGACCATCTTCCATCTTCAAGTAAAACATCATGGAAAAAATGACAGAATGATATGAAAATGAATGAATTGTGCATAAATTGCAAACAATTTTCAATCAATTGATTTGTATTTTGACTGAAAAGTTATTCGTTCTTTGATTTCTATTTTTTTCTCCCTCTCCTTTTGATTCTTTGTGTAAGGTGAAAAACAAAAAAAGCCCATCCACTGTCTTTACAAATAAATGTCTTAAGTAAAGGACTAGATGCCAGCAAGACTGCTCTTTCTCAGCAAGTCATGAGCGTGGTTTCTTCTAATTTTACTTGATAAGTATAGACATTGCTGAAAAATACAGGAACTCCCTCCTGGTGGTGGAGATAATTGATCTCCAGAATGAGCCAGAATTGACAGGTTACTGCTGGATTCCTTCTGGTTTTACAGACATAAACACAGTATATAATACAGTACATATGAAGAGGTTTTGTAGCTTCAGTGAAATGAGCGGATTATTTCCTACAAGTCCAATTCTTGATATCTTGACCCTCCCATAGCCATATTTCAACCAAGGAAGTACTACAACACTACATTAGCAAAACCTATACGGTATTTAGTTAAATAAGACACCCTCTGAGAGCAGATCAAGATCAATTAGGAAGGTTATCCAAGAGGAAACTGTTTGGAGGTCATTAAGGAAAAACTGGGTGCAATTGATCCTTGCTAGTGAAAACACCAATTATATTCAGAAAGGTTATGTAATATTCCTCTGAGATGATAATTTTGACAGGGCCCCTCCCTCCCGTCACCTTTGCTGGGGAAAATATATATTGTGATTGTGTTGTTCTGTGTATCTTGAGCCTGCAGGGAGTATACTTACTGGACTTTGTCCTGGGGGTTGGGTTTCCTACGACCGCTCTGCACCTGAGCAGGGTCCAGGAGACTGTGTTCCCATATGGAGTTGGCCCCGTTACTGGCCAAGGTCTGAACCATCTGAAACACACACACGCACACGCACACGAACACAGACACACACAGTCGTGACTCAGTGATGGTATACCAGGTACAAGAAAATTACCACCATCACAAGAATCTTGTTGAGTAATGGCATCTTGCAACCCAAATGTAAAACTCTAGGGTCTGAACTTATTGCTATTAGAATGATCAAAAAGCTTAAAAGAAATAAATACAAGAAGGGTTAGGCTCTGAATTTAACATTGATGGAGAAACAGACAAACTTTTGTAGAAAAAATAAACACAGATAGAAAAACTGTGAAATGGATTAGCATCCAGCCATTTCCTGCTACTGTTTCCTTTTTCCTCACTCTTCATTTCTCAGCCTTACCTGCAGTAATGCGGGAGGCCATCCGCTGTGCCTCAGGTGCTTGACTATGGAGATATGACGCCCTAAACTGCGGTGGACCGAACAGCATTCATCACAGATCAGGACCCCTCGGTTGATACTGGTCCAGCCCGGGTCTGACGGACAAACAAGTGGATGAAATCACATGCTTTGTAAACAGGCTGTTTGCGATGGTTAGACTGTTCAGCATTGTAAAGAATCTTAAGTTCTTCACCACAACATTCACTTTAGTCCAGGCTGCATGAAAATGAAAAACTCCCTCATACAATAAATCCCACAATATCCTAGTAGCACAGGGTCAAAATTACAGTTTACTAAACAAGACTATGGTACCATTTTTCCTAGAAAGACATGTGCTCTATCTACACTTCTATCCTGCCCGGATTTCATTCAGGGTTAGGTCAAATATATGATCCCTGCAGTAAGAAATGTTTGATGAAATAAGTCGATATCTAGGTAGCTACACAAAGTGACAAGCATAAAGATGAGGAGCAGCATAATGTGCAAAGTACAATGTTCCTCTGTCACCAAGGCTCCAATCAGATTTATAAGTATTTTAGAAACCACAAAGGGATGTGGAATCTTACAGTACAATGCATATTGACAGCAGAGTAGGGCTAGATTTTACAGAATATGCATCTTTATAATCAAATCAAATGGTTGTGTTAACACAACAGTTTTGTAATGAATAGAATTTCTGAAAATAAAGAGTTACTGTATTGTACTGTACAATCAGGACAAATTGAATTTTGCAATAATAGTAGTGATTTTTTCTTACAACCATAGACAGTATTTAGGCATTAAAATTCTCGAAAGTAATATTTTCAATATGTGTAATTTTTCACAATAAAAATACGAAAAAAAGACTCATGAATAATCAGCCAGCCTTTGGGAATTGTTTTAGCTACAGTTGGAAGATGCAATATACCAAATACCAGGCTGAAGCTGGAGCATACACACACTGTATATCATATATGCTGAGTTGTTCTCTAATTCTCCATAGCTCAGCTCACTCCGTGAGTTGTTACTCCCTAATGAACTAATGCATGCATAGAGCCCAGCTTTGATAAAGTGCCTACCAATGGTGGGCTCGCTTGATACTATAAAGATTTATTCAAACCCAGTCACCTCAGTGTTGTACAAAAATGCAGAAATGCTACACAGTAAGCAAGGTTGAAGGTCTGAGACGAGCCAACACAATTTTTTCACATTTTGTCATGTTGCAGCTTTATGTTAAAATTGTTTAAATCAATTTTTCCCTCATGAATCTACACTCAATACTTCATAATGACAAAGAAACCAGAATTTTAGAAATGTTTACAAATGGAGAAAGTATTCAGACCCTTCCCTCAGTACTTAGTTGAAGCACCTTTGGCATCGATAACAGCCTCGAGCCTTTTCAGGAATGACACGACAAGCTTTGCACATCTGGATTTGGGGATTTTCTGCCATTCTTCTCTGCAGATCCTCTAAGGCTCTGTCAGGCTGGATGAGGACCGTTGGTGGACAGCCATTTTTGGGTCTCTCCAAAGATGTTCAATTGGGTTCAACTCAGGCCTCTGGCTATGCCACTAACGGATATTCACAGAGTTGTTCCTAAGCCACCTCTACATTGTCTTGGCTGTGTGCTTAAGGTCATTGTCCAGTTGGAAGGCGAGTTTTCAGTCCTGAGTGCTCTGGCTCAGGTCTCCATTCAGCTTTCCTGCAAGCCTGACAAGACTCCCTGTCCCTGCTGCTGAAAAACTGCCACCACCATGCTTCACCGTTGGGATGATACTGGACAGATGATGAGCAGGGCCTGGTTTCCACCAGACTTGATGCTTCGAAGTGAGGCCAAAGAGTTCAATCTTGGTTTCTTCAGACCAGATAATCTTGTTTGCTATATAAGGTCTGAGACCTTATATAGACAGGTGTGTGCCTTTCCAAATCATGTCCAGTAAACTGATTCAATTTACCGAAGGTGGACTCCAATCAAGTTGTAGAAACATCTCAAAGATGATCAATGTGTACGGTATGCTCTTACACATACAGTATACACACAGCAAGAACACAGACCATTTTGTAAAATAGGATAGGAATTGATGTGTGTGAATGAGATGAGGATGGGAAGGGAAGCAACTAAGGCCAATGTCAGTCTACCAACACTGGCAGTCTAGTCACAGAGTCTGGGTCATGTTTATGCCCTCAGGACCCTGATGTGATGAGCAGCTTACAACTAACACAGTCTGCAATATCAAAACAAATACACTTACATGCACTTGATGCATGCACGAATACACACACATCTACTATCTGCATTAGTCACTCTCAGGCCGGGATAAAACTGTCTGGGCTTAGGGTATTAATGGAGCTAAAATTGTCCATCATCAGATGAACTGACATGCTGTAAGTTATTCTGCCTGCAGAAAAAAGTAGCAGCAGATCCAAAATGGTTTTGATTAGAGCTATAGCCTAGTTTAGAACAGTAGCCCGTAGGCTTTAAAGGCCGGACTGCAGCAATTTAATTCCTTAATCTGTGTAATAAATATAAAAACTCCCACAGGCTATGCTATCTGCTTGGCTCGCTGGATCAATATGAGGCTACACCATTAAGCTATTAGACCTGGATAGACTATTGGCAGCAGTGTATTGGCCAAATCTGCAGCATGACATAATTTAGCCTAAAGTTGGTCTAATTCGTAAATACAGCATTGACATTTGTTTTTATAACTGTCACTTAAGCCTACATCAAAACGTGTATTATAATCACTATTAATGGTGAATGATACATTTAAAGTCTGGAAAACTCTTGCTGAAATTAACACTGTAAATGCTTGTATGCATGTATTTACATAATTTGACTGTTAACTGGTAAGTTTCTATACTGACATTTTTAACGGGTCGATTCATGAATAACCATTATAATATCCATGAGCAACATGTAGGTCTACTTGTAGGTCCACGTCACCACAAGGTTGATTTCAATTCAGACATTATTCCCTCTAAGGTCTGCTTTATAAACTAAACCAAACACTGGTCACAACATCAACAGCATTGACATCAACAGCATTGACATCAACATGACACAATATACAGATTTGACACCACTGTCAAACTGCTCTAAATGCTTGCACAAGAGCCTCATTTTCCAATACAATTACATCTGTGTTCAATAAAGAGTTTACCATCATGACAACATGATTCATTGTTGCAATAAATCCTGCAGATTGCCATGGCATGACATTAAACCCTTCTGAGGCTTGGCTAGGACTGGGAGTATCAGTTGTCCTTTGTAGCTATGCCATCAAGTTATCCCCTAGTATGACACAAAGCTGGGTAGTAGGGAGGTGGCCTGTCACCAGTGGCTAGGTCAGCATTTTGCAGAACGCAGTGCGTGTGTGTGCATGTTGTCGTAAGGAGGGGCTACATGCAGGGAGCTCACGGTAGAAGAAATATACAGCCAATTAACAGGTTCATTAATACAAAAAAGCTGACCACCCTTACGAAAAATAAGTCATTCCGTCCAAGGAAACCCAAGTAAATAGACAATTTCCTGACAACAAACATGTATCTTTTCCTTTTCTAAACAGAATTAATTTGTCAGTGACATAACACATTAACCATAGTTTAAGTTGCTTTGGCAATCAAGGAAAGTGGTTCAAATGGGGTTGGTTAGTGCTGGTCAGATTAGAGGCAATTGAGAAGGCAGAAAGACAGACAAACAGATGCTGAAAGGAAGGTAGCAGCAGGGATTAGGTTCAGGTTGTAAAATCAGTAGCAAGGTGTAGCCAGGAAGCTCTTGAACACTATTTTTGAACATTAGGGCCCTAAAGCTTATAGGCAGTTTTGCACAACTCTCTCTCTCTCACACACATACACACACACATACACAGCTATCAGGGGGGGGCAGCTGTGAAGAGAGCAGCTGTTGTAATGCATGTTCACATGAATGAATGCAAAGACCCCCCACACACACACACACACACACACACACACACACACACACACACACACACACCAATAAACAAGTGCTTCAAACTAAATATGAGGGCATGTGAGGCTACAAATGCAAGGCAGAGACAAGGGCGGTTGTTTGAGCAACGAGGTAAATCTAACCTACAAAAATGAGTGTTCATTGTAGCGGTCATAGATATGTCATACACAACAGTGTGGGTAACATGCTATGTTTGCATGACAAGTGAACTTTCAATGTTTCTTCTTTACAACTTCACATTGCATCGGGCTAATATTCCAGTTTAGGATTGTTTTCAAATAAATTTGCTCATGTAAATTCCCTTAGCGTTAGTGACTATATCATTTGACAAGTGTGAAGGAGAAGTGCGACTATAAAAGCGTGGTAATTATCTATAAACATTCATCCAATAACTTATTTTTTCAAGTTTTTGATTCATAAATCTACGTGTATTTTTAAAACTAATGGCAGGTACCGTCAAAACGACTGGCTGGTAGCTGACGCGTTAGCTGAATCAGCTTAGCAACAACTTGTCGTTTAGCAAAAGTTAGCTAGGCTAGCTAACGTTGTAGCTAAGCTAGCAACGCTAGCCAGCTACACAAACTAAAAACGCCGCAGTCGTGTGCTAACAATGACACAAAAATTGAAATATCACAATGATACTGTATGTTAGTTCATTAAGTGAATGCTGAATGTTTAATAATAGCCAGCCATGAAGTGAGTCAAAATCGCCAGCTCGTTAGCCAGGCTAAGCTAACGTGGTAAGAAGTCTGTCCCGGTCACGAAAATCAAAACAAACGTCTCTCCAAGTGGTGAGGCGACATAAATCTGACACTCACATCTTTCACTGCAGCAAACATACTGTTCGCCCTCACATATGGCCTTGGTCAAATAAACATACATACTCATTAGCTATATTTGGTACATTAACGTTTAGCAGCTATTAGCTAAGGATATTTCCCGTTGTGATAACGCCTATTTTCACTGTTTATTTTGGGCCTAAGCGACGCTTGGAAGCCCTGGCCGTTTTCCTGCTCTGCGGACCCGCTGACAGTGACAGCAGCCTCGGCCCTGTTGTCCCACCATATCGCCCTTTCGACGTATTGTTCCAGTACAGTTGTCTATTTTGATTTATTTCCCTCCTCCCTACCTGGCGCACTGCAGTCGGCGCAGACTTCTGTCCTTTGTAGCTTTCTTGACATCTCGAAAAGTGGCTGAAATCGAGAGGTTGATGTCGGCGATGATGTGGTTGCTCGCCCTTTTCCCCCGAGCTACCGACCGACGTCTGCCGTCAACCGATGCGGCCCCTGAATCCCCGGAAGCCGGGTGGTGTGATCGGCTTTCCCGGCCAGCTGACAGTTGAATTTCCCGTTTGTTCCTGCGGTCTCTTCGCCCACGTTCACTACTGAACTCCAAGTCTAGTGGCAAGTTCTGTGAACATAGTTAATGTGACTGTTTGTGTGAACCCTCATATCGGAATATTTACTAAATCTGTTCTCCGCATTGCTTGCAACTCACCGAGGGACGGCAGCTTTCTACCTGTCAGTTTCCGCACACACGCCCAACATCCCTGCAGCCTACCTATAGAGGGGCAGGGAGGGGTGAGGGGGCAAAAAATAATCTTGTCATTCATTGAAAGGTGAGATGAATTTCACAGACACATCAAAACAGAATAGTAAGTACAGAAAGTTAATTCACTAATATGTGTAATATTCACTGACCAAAATGTTGGTAGACATTTCTAAGCATAATTTAGACAACCTATAGACTCATTCCTACACTTATTATCTTGAAACACAATTATAATTATTTAATGTTAATATTTACTGCAGATATTCTACATCTCTGAAATTATGCCTTGTCATTAAACCGGCAAACTAGCCACAGATTAGAGTACATGGTCCCTTTTTCCCCTTTGACATTTATTATTATCATTATCATTATTACCTACAGTAAACAGACAAACAACCATTCACCTAAACCTGGACATTCAAAGAAAAAATTGATTTACATAAAATAAAATAAATTATAAATAGCAATAACATTGTGTCATAAATAAAACTGAAGGACATAGAACAAAAGCAATAAATGTTTTAAACTTTAATTTATTGATGCATTTAATTATGTAGTGGTTTTTTTTTTTGTTTGTTTTTTTTGTTTTTTTTTACCTCTACAGTATATCACTGCTTCCTGCGGGGGGTTATGGCATGTAGTTTTCTTTTAAACATTCGTATATGATTTCTGTGGTGCTCTTCATGAGGCAGCATGACAGCGGATTGGCTGAGTGTGCGCACATTTCATTGCAGCTTGTCAACGCATCTTTTCTCAGTCACCACCGGATGGGAGGAGAGGAGGAGGATAGATGTGTTAGAGTAGGCAGGGGAGAAAGAGAGGGGGAGGCAAGAGGTGGAGGAGCGGTTGGTTAAGAAATAAAGGTGTAGCCTAATCTACCGAGACAATCAAACGAGGGGGTTCTTTCTATAAATGATTTTCAAGGGGCTTTGCCGTTCATTCTAAGCAGGGCGAGCAGGGAATCATTTACTGTTCCTGACGCGTAAGGCTGCCCCTATACGCCTTTGGTCATCACCGCCGATAAAGGATGATAGACTTGATTATATAGCGCAAATTATTAACAAAAGTATCCTTACAATCCACAGTGAAGAAAGAGGACAAGACAAACTATGATCCGAGGATGATTTCTGCTAAGAAAACTCCGGAGAAGAGTCGTTATCCTATCCACTATTTGGTGTGGCACAACAAACACCGACAGCTGGAGAAAGAGCTGGCAACGAACGAGCAGGTGAGACAGAGAGGAGCTATCAAACACATTTCCCCTCATAGATGTAGGCCTGTGTCTTTATTATAAGCGATTGTATGGGCGTATGGGTCCCTATATAGGTGGTGTTGTAGATGCCATCAATGTACCACTTCATGTAGGAGTCTGGTTAATAAATTGGAATAGCGCAGTTAATTGTTAAATGTAGGGTGGGGGGAGACACTTGTAGACCATGACATGAGATTTGAATTCAGACTATTTTCATATTGTAAGTCATTTTTAAATCACAACTGCCAATGATCTGTGTTATTTGCTGCACTGGGGCTTAAAATATTCATCCTCCCTGTAATATTAATATGCATGGGAAGTTGTATCAGGAGTTTATTCCTGGAAAAATTCCAAATGCAAATGACTGTTTTTGTGTGTGATTGTATTGCAGTGTGTGTGTATATATATCTATGAGTGGAGTGTGCGTGTGTTTGTCAGAGTCAGTGGTGCTTTATGCCTGTGTGTAAGCAGCATTATTGCGTGATCTACTCAAAACTGTAGGCTGTCTACCTTCCCACCTGCACCTAAACCATTTGTGAGTGGGTGAGACAATGCGGATACTAAGCATGTGTGTGAGCAGTTGCCAACCACCACAGTAAATACAGTAATGGAATCATTAAGGTAATGTATTAGGCTTCCAGAGGAGGTGTTTGTCATAATCAAAAGAATGCAGAATTATTTTCACCTACTGGTAAAATTAGAGCACTTCAGCTCATGGTGAGGGACTCGATTATAAGAAGATAAGAATTACACTGTTGTGTGTGTGTGTGTGTGTGTGTGTGTGTGTGTGTGTGTGTGTGTAAGAAATAGAGTGACTTTGCAAGAGCATGTATGCGTGTGAATTCAATCATTTTTCTTTTTTTTCTTTTTTTTATAAATGTACTGAGGCGCTTTGCCATTACATAAGAGATGCTCTGCAGGTTAGCAACTAAACAGATTTTTGAGTGCTTGCATCATGCAGCGGTCTCAAGACATCACACTTCCACACACATTTATGTACACTTGATGGCACATGAACACTATTACCTTCTTGTGGTTGTAAAATGATAACAGAGGAAGCCTTTTCTATACACCAAAATGGTCACTAAGTGTCCCAAAGGCAGCCATCAATTGGTTTACCACAATCCCTGTAAGTTACAGTAAGGGAGTGTGGTAGTGACATTTAATGTTTAACCTTTGACCATAATTATAACTGTTGGGAAATAAATGGCAAAACTGATCACACCTCACAGTGAAGAGGCTCAAAGAACGAAGTAAGACCTTTGGTATTCAAGTCACTGTCAGAGGTAACATACTCTATTTCATAGAGAGAGGAGCTGGAAATGAACCATGTATGCTGTAGAGGCAGAGGAGACAGCAAAACCTTTTCAAACCCTTGTAGCTTTGCCAGTGTTGAATATTCATTTTCATTCCCTTCCTGCCCATCACTGAAATAAAAAGAACAGATGACTTTTCATGGGTTCTTTGGTTTAGAATTCATTATTAAGGTTTAATGTAGACTCCCAAGAAAGATCCATCTTTAGCTACACTAGCTGCATGTCCGGTCAGTAGTCAGTTGCCAGTTTGTCAGTTCAACACTTTAGTCCTGTTTGAAAATATCTTGACAACTACTGGATGAATTGCCATGAACTCTGTCACAAAGCAGACAGTCATGAGCCCCAGAAGGTGAATGCAGTGACTTTGATGGTCTCCTGACATTTCATCCAGTACCATCCTACTGGACAAAATCCAAAACTGGCTCGACACTTTAGCTTGAAGCTTCAAGATAACTTTATTGTCTGTCACAAGGCTCAACAATAACTAACGGTAAACATTTAAAATAACATCAAAAACACACACGCACACACACATACACACATACAGAATAGGACTAAAAAACTGTTGAAACTACAGTGGAAAAGAACAGTGTTAAACAGGTGAGGGTACAGTGCCAATAATCTCAGGATCTTAAATACTAGTGACCAGGTTCCAAGCTGCCTCAGCTGGATTTTGACATTTATGCTGATGCATCTTTGTCAGTTCTGTTTGTTTGCTGCATGCGTGAAGATGCATGTGGCATAACAATGGGTGTGGCCGTTTACTACATCTGGATGCTGAATATTAAGTGAATATGTATATTAGTGTCTCTTTGAAAAAGAGAAGAGAAGGTGAAAAGATATTAATCATATCCAAAGTAACAGTTGGACATGTGTCCCAGTTGAAGTGTTTAGTCAGTTTATCAGGCAGTCTTTTTTTTCATAATAACAGTCTATACTTTTCTATATATTATACTTTGGTTTTCCAGCTGTATGTACTGTAGAGCATCATTGTATTTTACCTAATTTACACTACACATCATATCCCATTATACACTTTCCATTTTGTTACCCTGTTAAGGTGCTGTACTTAGTAATTAAAAAAAAACTGTTATCCGTCGTAATGCAGAATTGTTGACTTCTTCCCTCAGTAGGTAGTGATACCGTATTTAATTACTACCTCGAATGTACAACAAAATTCAATTGTAATTTGCTGCAATCTGTGTCATTAATAATTATTGACATGGGCATGCTTAAGGTAAACTTCCACAGTAAGTTCTCTAAAGTGAGACTTTTGGTTGTGTTTGTTTTCACAGATAGGCTCAATAAATTAGTCCTCTCGACCTCACAGTCATTCATTTTTTAGGAACCCTTGTATCTATAAATATTTTATGATGCAAATTTTATTGCTCTTCTGGGTGTGCTTTTGAACCAAGGACCTTTATCACATATCTTCAATATTTTCATAAACTAAGCCAAACAGACTGCCTTGTACTATAGTTCCCTTTCTGATATTGTATGAGAAATAACCAAAATTTGTTGACCAAAGTGTTCAGAATCAAAAAAGATTTGATGCTGATCCATATATCCACCACAGTAGAAACTTAATGAAACACGTCCTTAGATCTATGCAAAATTTAGACCTATGCCAACCCATCATCTATTTCAATGAATCCCCTGGCTTCTTGACGAAACTAGATTATATAAGTGCCATATACTTTTACTGGGATACAGCTTTAAAACTGTTTAACTCAAAAGTCAAAAGAAGCAGAAACAAAATAGTGAGAGAAAAAGAGGGAGTGAGGCAGAAAATAAGACTTTTTTTCCATATTTCCCAGCAACCAGCTCCGTTTGATGGCAGATCAGAGAAAACTGTGAGGAGACAGGTAGTAAAATACAGCAGAAAACAAAAGCTTCACTTCTGTCTTTTCTCGTTCCGTTTTCATTGTTGATGAACTTCTGCTCAACCTCATCTATAACTGTAACTACAAACTACCTCTGTATCTCTTACTCTCTTGCTTGCATGTGTGTTTGTGTGTGGGTGTACACATGTAAGTATGCATCATGGTTTTGCATGTGTTGAACAACCCAGTGTTTTTTTTCCTTTTTTGCATAGTCAAACATTTTATACTAAACATTAATTTATATATTAGCTACTAAAGTAATAAAATTATCATCATATTAGCTTCAGATTCCAGAACTCATCTGATGTCTAGTTTATGAAATTGTAAACTGAGGCTATAGTTTATATGTACAGTGTAAAGTAGGACAGCACACATATTACATGCTTCAACCTTGAGCTTCTGTCAGTCACACACACATGGAAAACGCATGCATGCACATGTTTGATGCTGGTGACAGGTGTCCAGAAGCACAAGGATAACTGTGGCACTTCCATGACTCTGGTCAGTTCAACACATTCTGACAGCACAGGGATCTTTTTTTAATAGCTACAGACCAGTGATGCAAGTTGAAAACTGAAGGAATAATGAAGAAAGTTAACTGTGATTTAAATGCAAAATGTAAATCTTTCTACAGCTTCTAAAGTGCCAACTCTATTAAATCAGGACACCAATATTATCTTGCCAAGATTGTCCCAGCCTTAACTGGCCTGCCTGAACACATGCATTAGCTTAGACTTAAATTTGGACACACAAAATTGGAATAGTGCCAACATGAAACCAAGGCCACCAACCTACGTTTATTACTGACCTACTGCGGCAATATCCATATACGCTAACCAAATCAGGGAAAACATGGAGCAGGGACAGTAAAGGTGGTGACTGTAATTATGCAAATATCCAATATTCCACTGAAAAATAGATACAGGGTGAGGTAAATCATGTGCTTTAGCCATAAGCTCCTTCTGGGCAAAAAAAAAAAACAGCACCTGTGACCTGTTCATTGTCCATATATGAAGGGCAAAGGTTTGTCATAACTGTTTGAACATTACTTTGTTGAAACACTGAAGATTACTCAATTATTTTCTGATTATAGTACAAACAGAAGGATTAAGTTGAAGTCTTGTACCGGCAGATGAAGGAAATAAGTACCCCTGAGGGAATCAAGCCAAGATGAGGAGGCAGGTCTGGCAGATTAAATCCAGTTCATGCAGACCTTGAGTGTCTAGTACTGTTTATTATGACTTTTTTTTTTTTTTGATACATAGACAGCTGGCAGAAAGATTCTGCCCACATTTGAAATATACACATACACACTTGTTGAACTGAAGTGGGTTTATGATCCACCTTTAGAGAGAGCAAAGACATGGAGGCAGATTGCTATGAGCAGCAGCCATGACAGAACAGCAGTATAGCAGACGAAAAAGAGTATTAGAGAGACATATGCATAATACTTGTTGCAACAATATATTACAATACAGTGCATTGTGATAGTTTCTATGATATCACACGATAGGCATTTGGATATCACATTGTAGCCATGCTGTTACAGCCCAAATAACAAAGGCAGTGTTGTGCAAATATGTTGTATGATAATGCTTGATGAGTTCAGTTCCCACTCAGCTGTGCAGAAACAGTATAATATCACTGACCTCTGCATTATACGACAGTAAAATAAAGGTAATCTACAACCATCTCCATATCACAGCTGTTTAAAGCCTGCCTGCTCTTTGGTGAAACGATGAGACTCATTTCATTTCACAATGTGCACACATCAAATATCCGGCACTGTTTCTGATTGCACTCTTATTTGCTTCCAGCATAACAATGCAGCGGACGGTTGGTGTGAGATAGTGCTGAAAGTATTTAAAAATGCCTGTTTTGTCAAGGTATGGGAGTGTGAGACTTTCTGTGGGCTTCAGTGTTTGCCCAATGTTCCATGAGCAGCTTGTAACAGATTGCATGTTTGAGTGAGTGATTGGAACAGAAATGCTGCCACGACAGGCTACAGTGGAAGAGTTTGTACATTGGATATCAATGTTAGGACGCAAAGCCAGAGAGAGGAAACTGAACATAGTAACAGAGGGAGTGATTGAATAAATGCCAGACACACAGATGACCACAGAGGAAGTACAAGGAGAAAGATGGAGATGGGGTGACTAGTAAAACAGGAAGAATAACAAGCAGTGGATGATAAAAGATGGGATGAGATTTCATGAAATTTTAGCTGAGCCGTAAAAGAAGGTGAATGTCAAGGAGAAGACTTACAGCCATGTAGGTAAAGAGAGGCGAAATGGGAAAAGCAAAGAGGTAACATTCACTGACAGACTGAACCAAGGAGTCAGGGCACAAACAAGGTGATGACAGGAGTGAACACACAGAATAAAGAAGAGGAGAGGAGGTGGGGAATAAATAATGACAGACTTTGACCATGAACAGATTCTGTCTGGGCTGCACACAGACGCAAAAGCAGAGTGTGATTGAAAGAGAACAGGGCCATGTAAGGAGTAATGGTCTATCTCAAGACAAAGGCAGGAAATGACACAAAGATCTCTGCTCTCTTTCTTTGTTGCAGCTCTTTGTCCCTGTGTGTCTCTGTGACTGACCCCAGCTCTCTCGTTTTCCTTCAGTGCATGGTATGATTATGATGCCCTCGGCAAGGTGCTAATGTTAAATCAGCATTCTAAAATCTTATGCTAGGTTGCTGGCTTGAGGGAATGGAGCCATAAATAAAGGCTCTAGTGTTCATTGCCTTCACTCCAGGCCCGAATCTTTACACCAGCCATCTGCTCTCTGCCTGCACCTGTCTTCTACAAGCCTCTTGTCTTCCCTGCTCCTCTCAGCCCTCTCAGCTCTCTTCTCCCTGTCTCCTCAAATCACACCCACCCATCGTATAAAGTTTTCCTTATCCGCTTCTCGTGGTGCCTTCCATCCCTCTTTACATCAAACACATCCATCTATCACCTCCACTCTTACCCCTCTTACTTTCCTCAGTGTAATGAAACCCAAGTCCTAATTGCAGCACAGCAAAGCCACAAGGAGATGCCACAAGGGCCTGGTTGGGGTCACATATGGTTACATTACTGAACGCTTTTAACAGAGAGAGCGACAAAGAAATACAGATTGGCAGTAATCCTCAACACCCAGGGCAGGCTCAGCAAGGGTGCAAATGTCCTGACCTCAAACTGGGACATTGTAAAAACCTTGAACGGCTGCTGAGCAATGAAGCGATCCATGATGACATGGCACCAAGGATGAACTATTCTTGAGGAGTTGTAGGATTGTTGTGGTCGACGTAATGTGGCATTGTGAGGGAACATTATTTGATGTGAGTGGCGGTCCAGAATTTCCAAAAAGTTTTTTTGTTGAATAATATATAATTATTAGGAATTAATATTTCTGAGCCACCTTGGGAAAAAAGTTATGCAGGAAAGAAAACTAGCTAGTTGGTGAACATCATCAACTTCATCTGCTTTCAACCTCGACGGTGCATCTGCAGTAATACTGGTGCTGTATTGGACCATGGTGGGAAAAAGAAAGTTAGGCCTAATGGTGAGGCTTGTGATTATCCAGTCAGTTCTTGTCCCAGTGTACACCTGTGGTTATTGACTGTTATCTTCCTACATGTTGCCTCGTAAAAGTGCAACGAGCAGGAGCTAGCAAATAGATGGATAGATGGTTATTTGCCTTATTCTCAAGGTTTAGAGGTGTTTTGTCACTGAAGAAAGACGTGGTTTGCTGACTGCAACTCTTCCAGGCTGCAGTGTGTTGTGCTGTTGGCAGCTGTCTGCAGATAAAGATGCAGCCCTTCAAAATAGTCAAGCTTAAGTCTGTTCCTTTTAGATTGTTATAAACAACTTGTGCTATATAGCGATGGCAAAAAGAGGACCATGTCTATTTAGTCAGTATTTGATATTAATAATGACTTATAAGGTTTGTCTCAGATTGTATTGTTGTACATGTTTGCTCACACAATTTAGTCTATACAAATACACATTTTTTCAGTCGTATGAAACAGATTTCAGATCCTTACAACTTTGTAAAAAAGAGATTTAGCAGACAGATTAGAACAGTTTGTGGTGGTGGACTGAAAGGCAAACAGAAGTTTTATAGACCTGTACCTTTGGTCTACAGTGTGTAGTTCTTAAGCAAGTCTATGTATTTTTAAATGTGATGTAGAAAATAACCCTGAATCAATACACTGACATTTCTAAATCTATGGATTTGTCCCGCTGCTCTAACCCTTAGTTTAGTGAAATGAACCAGCTTTAGCACAACTGAGGCATTTAAGTTTGTCTAGTTGCCCAAGTGCAAATACATGAATTAATAAATAAAGTAAACAAATACATTTTAAAACATCATGATATCTGTTTGATGTGGCCAGCACATCTGGCAGTGAATTGCTAAATGTGACAGAGAAAATGACTCTGTGATTTCATTACTAGCTCAGGCTGAGCACAACCATTTCTTGCCAGACCACTGGGTTTACCTGAGATTGCTACATAATTCACATGCTCTCACACACACACACACACACACACACACACACACACACACACACACACACACACACACACACACACACACAAAGAAAGTGACAGCTGAGATGTTTCACTCCAATAGGCTACATTGTGATTATGCCCTTTTATAGCGTATGCACTGTCTGTTTCATTCAAACAAAAGATTTGCTCCCTCCATCTGTGAGTGCGCTTGCATCTTTGTGATTGTGAGGAGTGAGAATAAGAGTTCTCTCTCTCTTGCACTCTCTCTCTCTCTGTCGGCCTGCATACATGTCTTTCCTGATGTTTTGGTGAGGTCTGTCAGCTCACTGCAACAAACAGGTGTCAGCACCTTTAGATAAACACCAGAGAAACTCTCTCTTTGCTCCTGTTGCCATTCTGACAGGTCCATCATCATGCCACCTATTTGTGCTTTCATTATCTCTGCCTGTCTCTTTCTGTCTGTCTGTCTCCCTATCTATCTGCAGAGATTGGGGCTGACAGTAAATAGACAAAGTGCAGTGAAACAGAGAAACATTAAATATGCTGGAATGTAGGTCAGTGTTTTCACTTCGTGATTTGGTACGGTTGGTCTTATTTCCACTGCTCGAATTCACAGTCCTTTAATGCACCTGCAGAGGTGGAAATGAATCCTGGCTGTGTTGAGATGAGCGCGAGACGTTTCAAGAGGTTTTGTTATTCTTCTGCAGGGTTATCGGCACCATTTGTTCTGCTCACTCTATCATCTGTGACGCAGGTTTTGTACTGTCCTTTTATTTCTGAAGCGGTGTCACATTGAAAATGGATCAGGGTTTCATGGCAGCCTAGCGTTAGTCAAAGTCTCCTCTGGATGGAGAATCACAGAGGCGAGAAGGGAGGCAGGGGGGAGGAAAAGTTATTTTTATACTCCTCCCTCCCATCGCCACCCTCTGCTCCTGTGCGCCCCATGCACAAACATTTTGGGAAAGCTGCTGTATGCGTATATGCACAATTTTGTGTGTACATGTGTGTGTATATATGTATGTGTGTGTGTGTGTGTCTGTCTGTCTGTCTGTCTGTCTGTCTGTCTGTGTGTCTGTGTGTACGTGTGTACGTCTATGTGTGTGTGTATGGTGTTTGTATGAAAGATTGATGTTGGCCTAAGTACCTGCCAAGCTGCATCAGACCAAGCACACACAGAGCGAGGGGGGAGTGAGGGAGGGTGAGGGAGGTGGGAGAAGGAGCAGATGCCACAGATAGAGATGCCTATCAATAATGCAACCTCCACTGAGCCCACTATTGAGGGAGGGAAGGGGAGAATAAATGGGGAAGAGTTTGATTATAAGACATAGATATGGGTTAAGCAGAGACGGTAAAGACAAAGAGGCAGCGAACACGGAGACAGAGATGAAATAAAGAGTTAATGGTACAAAGGAATAAATTGTGAGCGTGACAAAGAAAAGCAAAATAGAGCAAGGACAGAGATACAGATCTGTAAGAAAAAGTTAAAAAAAAAAAAAAGTTTTGGAGGTGTTAAAGAAGTTTTAGAGAAACAGATGAAGAAAGCACATAAGAATGGAAACAGGATAAATGGAGGCTACACAGAGAAAACGTTAACACTGTGATTCCATTAAGTCACAATTGTATGCAAACACATGCAGAGCTGCCACAGTGAGAAAAAAAGAAATACTTACATCTCATTATAAATGCAAAGTTTTCTTCTCACAACAAGGAGCTGTACTGTATGTCATGATAATGAGAATATTTTCTTCTTACAGTGAAACATTGTGACATGATGCTGATGCTGAGACTTTATCCATTCGTCCATTAAGGAAAGCAGACTCTCACTGCGACATTATAACGTCACTTCTTTCTGTGGGTGAAATACAGAGTGGGACAAAGTGCTTTGTAGTTTCTGCATACTCATGATAATGTCATCTGTATTCTTTAGCAAAAGCATTAGGTCAGATGCTCGCTCTAAAAAGGAAGTTGATTAATTCATTCACTCACCCATCTCTGCAGTAGTAGCAGCACCACAACTTTACTTGTAAAATTATGCTGTCTGGGATGGATTATGATTATATTATCATTCAACATTTGGAGAAATAAGCTTTGTCGCATAAATGAGATATAACGGAGACAGAACCAGGCTAGCTGTTTTCCCACGTTTCCAGTGTTTGTGCTAAGCTAAGCTAACAGGACACTGGCTGTAGCTTCATATTTAGCATACCTGAATGAAAGTGGTATCAGTCTTCTTATAGCTCTCGGAAAGAAAGCAAATACTCATATTTCCCAAACTCTTCTTTTAAAATTCACACTGCATTTTGAAGTCTATTTTACAAGCCAACATCAGCTTACCAAACCCACAAGTTATGTCCTGTGAGAGTCTATTTTATTTTTGTGGTAATATTTTTTTTTTTTTTGTTCAAGGCATTTTAACATTTTACAGTATAGGAAAAGCGCTGGTGTAAATTATAAAATCATTAATGCCTGAATTCCTTTTAGCTGCATCAGTGTCAGAGTCCTGGTGTTGTGATTGCAAGGTCACTGTCACACTGATTTATTACTTGGACACTTGAAAAGAACACAGCCTCATTAATGTCATTTAACACCTGTGACTTTCCTAATATGGTAAGTTAAAATGTCTGAAAAGGCCTATCAGATACATTGTGATTAATTCAGTAGGCTACATCTCTCATTTTACAACAAAATGTTAAAAATAAAATTGATGTTAGCTGTGAAAAGGAGGCACAATCTGTAGAAATTATAGCCAGCTTCATATTTAGCCCACAGTAATTGGTAAAACTGTAGTCTGAGCAAATTTTTTAAATCTTAATCTTTCCAGAAATGTCCCACTGTATATAATAATGTGTCACCAGCCATGTGGCACACCCTTCACCACAGACTTTATGTGACCACAGTATGCCCTCCGTTGTGATTTCATTGTCGAGTGAAGAGTGAGAGCCAAGAGACGAGCAGGGATGACATAATGTCCCTACTGTAACTACCGAACCACACAAGTCAAACAAGGCCAATGAGATTGCCTCTGTGTGTGTGTGTGTGTGTGTGTGTGTGTGTGTGTGTGTGTGTGTGTGTGTGTGTGTGTGTGTGTGTGTGTGTGAGTGAGAGAGAGAGAAAGAGAGAGAGAGAGAGAGAGAGAGAGAGAGAGAGAGAGACAGAATGGCCCATTAGCTGAAAACAAATATCTCCTCCAGAGTTCCTCTTTTGTTAATGGGGAAGGGGAACTCAAAGTGTTCATCATAGTTCTCAGTTTATGTGTATGTGTGAGCCACTATGTGTGTGTGCATGTGTGTGTGTCTGTGCATTTTGTTTTTCAACTGAGCGTTGTTCACATGTGAATGAGTAAGTATGTCAGCATGTCTGCAGGTCACTGTGTAGCGGTGGGAGGAAGTTAGCTCTGAGTGGACTTAAGTGGTGCTCGTGTGTGTGTGTGTGTGTGTGTGTGTGTGTGTGTGTGTGTGTGTGTGTGTGTGTGCATTTGTGTGGGTGCCACTGATGTTTCTGTGTTGCTGCTGAGCACATCAAAATGCTTGATGATTCCCCTCCCGCAATTAAGTTTGTACTGTTTTGAACTTTATCCAGAGCTCATTGTAAATTATAAGTTAGTCTGTGCTCAGTTAACTCTGACTGCCTGTCACTCTTTTCAATCTCTACCTGTCCCGGCTACTTCTGATGCAAATTGGACCAAATGAACAGCAGCAAATCACACTGCTTTCTGATAGCGCTTCAAGGTGTCATCACAGCAAATTTCTCAGATACTGACTCATGATGATATGACAATTTGAAAAGGGGTACTGTATGTGTCGTACTGCAGTGGAGGTTCCCAATTGTATTGACAGAGAACCGGTGATGGAGAGGTTGCTGGATCAAAATGTCAGTCCACATTGGAGATATCTCATCCTTTGAAACATCTGTTTCCCTTTGAGCAACTTGTTAAAAAGCCCAGGACTGACAGTGAAGGTGCCGAGGAAACTCTTTGGTATCAGTTAACAAGTTCTGACTTTGAATAAGGTCAAACTACAGGAATAAGGATAATTATGAAACACCAAAAACCTGATGTGCACCCACATTTCAGGATTTAGTTTGCCATGCTTACTTAGACTGCATGACCAAGATAATGGATGTAGCAAATAACACTGCGTGCCTAGTAATATAATGCATCAAAGATTAGTGCTACAGGAAAAATGTAAGCCAAGAAGACAGGTAATATATTAGCTACATCAGATGAGGAGCAGGGGGTAGCATGTATCTGCAGACCTGGAGGCTACAGTTCCAGGACTTTCAGGACTGCATTTCCAGGACTATAGTTTTTCGTGACACTGCCACCACACCAGAAACCCAATTTGTTCTAAACATATGCAACACTAATGCTATCCCTAACCATAACCATAACATTTACCAATATATCTGGCGATACGTGGTATTAATATATGTGGTCTTAGGACTGCCGTCCTGAGAGTCCTGAAACTGCAGCCTTGTGTACTGCAGAAACATCATTGGAGAAGGGGAAGCAGCTACTGAGGCAACACTTCATTAGATTCTTCTGTTGTCTCCTTGTCATCCTGTGTTATATATTGTACAGACTGTTTTTTGGCAGCATCATGTACTCTCCCCAACCTGTCTCCTTCTATATCCCCCCTTCCTTCTGTAATAACCCCACTGCCATCCCTTCTCGATTTTCCCTCCCTCTCTTTCTGTCTCCTTTCACCTCACCACATATTTCTGTTTCTCCTCGCCCTTGTTAGCATCCTAATATCAATCCTCTCCCCCTCTCTCCTCTCCTTTCCTCTCCTCTCATCTCATCTCCAGCTCCCCTTGTGTCTTTATGCTGCATTTCAGCTTCTCAGCTCTTGTATTCAGAGTAATTGAAATGGAGTACAGCTGTAAAATAAGCTTTAACTGATAATCACTAACATTACATGCAGAGTCTTAAAGGGGGGCAATGGATAAAATGACAGCTGTGAGACAGTAAAGTGCCACAAAAAGACAAAAAATGTAAGGAGAACCATTAACATTTTTTTCTCTGTCCCTCTGTCTCCGTTTTTACCATCAGCTTGTTCCAGTCTCTCTTCTGCTCTTTTTTTTAATCTCCATTTCCAAAATACCACATCCATGTCGGGGGGGTAGATGTTTTCCAAGACTTACTATTAATATTCAGTAGTTTGTTTTCATCTGCCTCTCGTTATTTAAATGATGGACACTTTACTTAAGAAAAATTCATCCTGTTACTTTTATCTTTATTCAGATTTGCTGCGTAAACACATGTTCTGCAGTGTCCTTTGAGGCGTTGCTTGTGTCAAACATGCACACACAGCACTGAGTGTGTATTTGCATGTTACACCTGCACTCTGTTCGCTATCCACTACACACAAACAAAGCTGCTTGCTATCTTTGCCTGCGTTGTTATGACGCTCCATCCTTCTATTCCCCAGCCTCCATGGCTCCTGAGGGACAGCCCATGTTGTTCTCTCCTTCAGCTCTCCTCCTCTCCCTTCTCACTGTCGTTCTCTTTCCTCACCCCTCCCTATAGCTTTATTTCCCATAACCATCACTTGCAACGGCAATCTGTCGTTCTTTGCTTCCTCCCTCTCTCTCTCTCTCTCTCTCTCTCCATCTTCGCATGTCTTAAATGTTACAGTTATTGCTAACAGGCAGTTTCTTCCAATAAACATTTACCTACATTATTTGTGTCTGTTTCAGTCTCTTACTCTTTCTCTGCAGGGTTGAAAGAGCAGTGCAGAGTAGAGATCTCTTAACGACGGTTAGAGATTTTACAGAGATAGTACATCCATTAACACACAGAGACCATGGTCCCATATTCTTATTATTGAGTTCTGCTTTGCTAAACAGAACATATTTAAACATTTTAAGAGTGACAGAGTGGTGTGTATGTGAGGATTTGTATGAGTATCTTTGTGTCTGTATTTGCATTCATACCCTCCACCATGTTTGTGTGTGTCCCTTGAGGTTTTCCTCATTTCCCTTCATCACGTAGCAGAAACAGAGGGCTGAACTGATGGTTAATGTAACTGCTGAACATATTGCCTGAACTGTTGAGTCTTTCTCTGTTTCTCAGAGCAGAACAGTTAACCTGTGTTGGACAGTAGCAACAACTCATTTTTATTAGGATTTCATACACTGAGAACAGTAAACATTCAGGGCAGCTTCCTCATATTGAGTTGCCTTTTTGGTTTGGTCTATTCTCAGTTACTTAAAAATTAATCTTCAATAAATTTCCTCCCTCTCCACTGCTTTGATTTAAGGATTTATGTGGATCAATAAGTGCTCAGACCTTCCCCTTGTATTCATTTGCTCAACTATACAGTATTTCTGATATATAGTTAATAGCGATATAAAATACATTAAAAAACTCAACTCCAAATGATCTCATTAATTTTCCTAGAAAGCATTTCCCACAGCTTCCTTAAGGTCTTCATTAAAGTGCTGATTCTAAGTCATGCCACTTATCTCAGAGAGTAATCCTTAATTAGAACTCAAGCCCACAACGGATTGACAGAACTGACCTTGGATCAGCCTACACGCTGGATAATGGTGGCTGTCAGCAGCTCTGTTTAATTGGATGGCAGATCTGAGATCAGTGTTGTAAAAGTTGCTGATTTCAAGGGAGCACACTGCAGAGAGAGGTAACAAAATAGTGGTGCATAGAACAGCCTGGGGAATAGACAGAGAGAGGGATGGGCAGTTTCATGCAGAGCAATACAGCGAATAGTTGATTAAGTCAAGTGATTTGTGTCGAGACATGACATCTCATTAGCTGTACCAGCACCACAGTTCATGTAGTAATAAACAGATTGTATGTAACATGGGCACTGTTGATGTTTGACACAGTAACACTTGTTGGATTGTAGGAGTCTTGCTGATCAATTATGACATGTTACTGTGTCTAATGAAACTGCAGAATGGGTGGCAGAGGGTGCCAATAACGAGTGACTCATCCAGTCATTTTTTTTCCAACACGCTTGGACTGGCGCACCTATAAATACATGTGAAGACCTGCAATAGACCAGCACTTTCCAACCTTAGTTTAGTGTTTGGCTCACATGTCTGAAATGGAAAATTCCCTAGACATATTGCCTACAAGATAGTAATACATTCTTGTAATCCATTGTGACTGAATACAATGCTTTTGTGCAAGAATTAAAGATGATGAAGATTGATACTACTTTCATCTCTGTACACTAAAGATGAAGCTACAACCAAAAATTAGCTTAGCATTTAAGACTGGAAGCAGAGTGAAAAAGATAAGAATGGCCCTCGAAAGCTCAGTAATGAATATATTATGTCTTGTTCATTAAATCCATACAATAACAGATGTGTAAAAATTAATACTTGTGAGGTTTTTTATGGGAAGCTACATGCTGGAATTACTTTGCAAAGTCACAACGCCTGGCCAACACATGCAGCTTTGGAGATGCTGGTATGTCTATTTTTCAAATTTTGCACAGAGCCAGGCTATAGCTGTCACTTCGATTCCAGTCTTTATGCTAAGCTAATGACCTGCTAACTCATGGTTACTACATGGCTAGCTTACAGATGTCAACTCATTGAGCATTTGTCAAGATAGCAAATAAGTGTTTTTCCAATGAACAACTCTCTTGACTTGAAAATGAAAAGATGTTGCTGGGCTTAAAATTTCACTCACATGCACTTTGCAAAAACATCGCCTGGAATGGCCTAATAACACACTCTTTTTTCCAATTATCTGTTTGTTTCAAAGATGCACCAAAAGCCACAGACATCAATGAGTTAGTATTCTGAGAATCTAAAATTATCTGTAGCTGCCTACCAAATATCTTTTGGTACGTCTGAGAGGATTTTAAAAGCCGACCGCAATAATTCCTTTTAATTTGGTGCATCACAGTAATGGTATGATTGATATGAAAGATGAACAGTAATGTAATATGGCTGACAAATGAGATCTTGTTGACATGCTGAATACAGAGGAGAGCTGAAAGCTGATGCGAAGACTCAAGCATTAAATATGCTTTCTGTTCAGCAATGTTATTCACAGTTACACATGTTCAGAAGAGGAAAATTTTTCTGCAAGGATTCAGACTGAGTTTTAAAGACTAGCAGATAGAAGGCTACATAAAATTCCCCGAGGCCAGGTTAAAAGAGCAGATAGTGCTGCCTGTGTTTCGCTAAACCCACTTCACCCAACCCAGAAAATAAGTGGGATGCAGGAGTGCAGCACCCAGCCATGTTGGAGTGGTGACAGATCAATTAGCACCTGTCACTTTCTCGCTTTCCGTCTCTCTGTCGTCATCGTCGCACTTGTGTTCCTATTATATTTTTCTGCTTCTCCCTCCCTCTAAGTCTGAGCAAGGAGAGCGCTACAATGATACACAATTAACCCCAGTTTCCTCTCCTCCTCCTTCATTTCTCTCTGTCTGCTCCTATGTCCTTTCCCTCATACTCTCCCCTCCCTACGACTTTTCTTTCCCTCTGTCTCCTCTGCTTCAATGCAGACTGATCTAGAGCCTCTGGACCCTCGTGGTCGGACTCCTCTCCACCTGGCTGTCACACTGGGCCACCTGGAATGCACCAGGGTCCTGCTGCAGCATGGAGCTGACGTTAGCAAGGAGAACCGCAATGGATGGACCGGTGAGTCTGTGTGAGTGTGTGCGAGTGTGTTTGGTGTGTGTGTGTGTGTGTGTGTGTGTGTGTGTGTGTGTGTGTGTAGAAAGTTAGTACAGTTGTGGTAGCATTCATAATGCACAGTATACAGAACCCATTATTAAACTGTGTGTTGGGGGTTTGGAATGTGCTTCAAGATAAAGGGAATTCATGTTCATACATTTTATGCAATAATATAATAATATATTGTCAAAGATGATATTGTGGTATAATTAGAATAAACAATGAGACCACGGTGGAGAGGAATAGTAGATTCTGTCTCACACTAGTGGTTAATATTATGACCACATTTCCCATGAACTCTTCTACCTCTTTTGGGGGATAAAAATGTTATGGATTTATGCAGATAAATGTGAACACTAGCTCATTCTCCACACAGAAATACATTTCCCACAGTGCAGACCAAAATACTGTCATTCTTATGCTAAGTGTTTGTCTTATGATAAATGGGTACCACGTTTTTTTTTTTTTTCAAATTCTAAAATCATAATAACAAAATCTTAATCTGTTACCAAGAAACAAATCAGGAGCTAATAAGTAGTAAGTTGCTTCTAATTAACCAGTTTCTAATATGTTCCTTTGTCTTTCCATGGGTAACTACAGGTCTTTTGGAATAAGTGCTCATTTATTGTACAGTGTTACCATTTATTGATGTTAAAATGTTACCTGTACCTGTGTGTGTACCAGACTACACACGGCTTCACACTCACTCAGTAATCCTCCTTGGTCTGTTCTGTGATGTGTTTTAATTTATTGTTCAAAGTAAAAAGAAATTGTATTCTGGTCTTGCATGTTTGCAGAGCAGAAAGTTTAAACTGCCCAGCAACATCATTTGCAGTAACCCAGTGAAAAAAACCCAATCACAAATGACCTGAAAATGCTGCAGTTTTTGTAAGTGGCCCCCTTGGTCACAATAAGAAGTCTATGATAATATATAATGTACGATACATCATACACTATATTTGCAAAACAGTCCTCAGTAATGTTTCCCGCTGGCTCTATTTGACGTGGGCATTGATGGTTAGCACAGTTTTGGCCTCTTAGTGATTCTGAAAAAAACAAAAAAAAACACTCGATGTTTCTCTTCACCAGCTCTTTTGCAGAAGGAAGGTGGCTTCTGCCAGACATGTCTGTGCTGGCACTTTGCAGTGTGGTGTGGAGTTAGGTCTGGCTATGAGAGACTGAGCATGAAATCAATTATTTTTTTAACCTTGAAATTATATTGGCTGGTATAACACCCATTACTGGAGTCCGATATCTCACCTTCAATCATAGGTTTTTGTTGTCCCTCACTATTTAATTGTGTAACATGGCAAGTAAGGCTTTTTATGGATTGAATAAATTAAAAGTGAAATATTTGTCTTTTCAGTCTGTTGTTGCAGAATATCATTATGTCATGTGTGAGTATATGTGCACGTCTTTTTGTAGTTGTGTGGACAAATTTCAGTTCGAATCGTTGTGAGCATATTTTGGCCGATCCTCATATCCTCAAAAGCTTGTTAGATGGTTAAGACTCAGTTTTAGTGTTAGGGTAAGAATTAGGATTAGGTTAGAGGTAAGGGGTATGGAAATGCATTATATCAATAAGTGTCCTCACAAGAAAAGAAAGACCTATATGTATGTGTGTGTGTGTGTGTCTACCCTGACTCACATGTTTGCTAATAAAGAAAAAGAAAGGAAATTGATGTATAATTGTCCAAGCGTAGAGCAGCCTGTAAGATTAACAGCAAAGTGGCGGTCTGATGAATGACAGGCAAGCTGCAGTAATTGGTCGTACCAGATTTTCCGTTGGCCTACTTCAGTTTCTCTTCAATTCTCACGGCCCCCTTAAATTGCTCAAGTGCATAAATTTTAGATGAGGCATGAGTGATTGGCTCTGTTTTACTCTCCTTTTTTCTCTCTCTCTCTCTGTCTTTCAGTTCTTCAGGAGGCAGTGAGCACCAGAGATCCGGAGTTGGTGCGTCTCGTGCTTCGTTACCGTGACTACCAGAGAACTGCCAAGAGACTGGCGGGCATCCCCGTCCTGCTGGAGCGGCTGCGCCAAGTGGGATTTCACACAAACACACGTACAACACTTTGATGCACATATGGAAAAAGATACCCTCCCATGACCACACACACACACACACACACACACACATACACAGGCACAAACAGGCATACATGAAGATTACACACGGAACAAAACACAAATATGCACAAACTACAAAGGCATATCAAAGAGATCTCTGAGCAGAGATGCATTCATTTGAAATGTAGATGAATCTTTTTAATATTTATTTTTGTTTTAGGGTAAAATATTCTTAGCTTTGTTTGAAGGTATGAATAACTTTGTTTACTATTTGGCAAAGGAAATAGACTCAAATGTCTCCATGTTGCAAAACTGGGTAATCTGAGTCATCACTAGCCTCTAAAGGGGTAAGGAGTGCCGTCCTTAAAGCCACAATAGCAGTAACGGAGAATCTCAGACTGGAGAGACTGAAAGCAGGTTATAATCCTGAGAGGAAAGTGTGGAGGTGCAGTAGATCATATTGAACCTGCTGCAGCAATAGAGCTGCAGAGAAAGGCAGGAAAGATGCAGAGAACTGCCTTCACAGACTCTGTCTTCCTGTGCATGTGCTCCAGCTGGCTCCCTGATTCGCACACACACAAAATCAAACACACACATACACACGCACACACACACCCTAGCATACTCACATGGTAGACACAACACCCTCACACTTTGAAAACGACAATGAATACTCGCACTCGAGCACACATGCACACAAACATCCAGCACATCACAATGTTCCTCATCTGCTGCTGTTCTCACCCACATCACTCTCCTCTCCATCCATCAGTTCTATTATTAAAACACCCCCCCCACACACACACACACACACACACACACACACACACACACACACACACACACACACACAAATACTTCGCCAGTTCCTCCATCTTTGGCACAGACAATGAAGCAGCATCCCCGCACTTGTTCACTCTTTTCTCTTTACGCTCACTCTTTTCCTTTTCCTCTCTCTGTCTATTCATATTTTCATTTATCACTCTTTATCTCCCCAACTCTCTTTCTCTGTCTTCCTCTTTATCAATGCCCGTTACCTTCTAATTTCTCTTCCTATCCCTCTCCTTCTCTGCTGTCTGTCCAGGCCCAGGACTTCTATGTGGAGATGAAATGGGAGTTTACCAGCTGGGGTGAGTCTCGCCCTTGTGTCATTACAGTCAGTAAAACAGTCCAGTGCTGACCAGTCAGAACTAATCATGTTATTTTCTCCCTCTGGGGCTGAAGAGCCTGTTTCTTCCTGTTGTACTGGACACTGAAGCTCACACACTTCCTGCTCAGCAGAATGTAAATGGCATTTCATCCATAGTACTTTGCAAAACCTCTAGTGACTGTGCTGTATTTTCAGACCACACATATAGCCGCTGAAATTCACCTGTCAGAATGGATGTAATGGACTACTGAGCCCAACAAGTGCCGATGCAAAATGAAAACACAAAGAACTGCAGAGTTAAATCCTGTACATATCCATTAGTAATGGCACAGATTGATCAAAGTACATCTGTGTTTGCCCTCAGTGCCCCTGGTGTCTCGTATCTGCCCCAGCGACACCTACAGAGTTTGGAAGAGTGGTCAATGTCTCCGTGTTGACACCACCCTGATGGGCTTTGAACAGATGACCTGGCAGAGAGGAAACAGGAGCTTCATTTTCAGGGGACAAGGTCAGAGGTCACACTCGAGCCTCACTCTGTGTGAATGTGTGTGTGTGTGTATGAGATACATTTAGTCCTAAAGCACTTCTATTTCATATTTGTACACATAACTCCTTGTAAAATCCTTACCTGGTGTTATTACTTAGTTAAGCTAACATGCTGGTGGTGGTAGCTTAAAGAACAGTCATGAGAGCAGTATCAACCTTCTCAACAAACTCTCGGCAAGAAAGCAATATGTATGTTTCCTTTCCTCCTCTTCCTCACTGTCTCCTTGGTTTTCTATCCACACAATGACATTGACTCCCTTTCAACACCAAAAAATGTGATATCTTGGGTGTGATATAGATACAGTTAATAATGAATCACTGGGCAGGAGGATCATAGGGTGTAAATAGTCTACAACAGCAATGTTGCAGTTAGTATTCTGGTGTTATAACCTTGTACATAAATAGGTGTTGAGGCGCCAGAATCAGCAAGACAACACTGTCTCTTCTGGGTGCTCATGTGATTTCACAGGTCCAAGTTGAACAAAGCTGGAGTTTAAGAAATACTGTCTTGTATTTATCAGTCACACAGGCTTCATTTGAAGTAAATGTGATATGGAGCAAACAGTCAAAGAAACTAGTGCAGGTGTGATTTTACTTTCCAGGATGATCCTCTCTGTCTCTCACCCTGTCTAGCCTGAATGCACAGCTCTTTCCAACCAGTTGACTCTCTATTGTCTCCTCTCTGCAATATTTCACCCAGTTCTTCTTTTACTTTTATATTTCTCTTGCTCGCCACTTTAAATTATTTCTCCTCTTCTGACCTTTCCTTGGGCTTTTTTGAGTTTCTGCATAATATCCCCACTCTCTGTGTTACTTTCTTCTGGACCTGCCTTTTTAGACAGTTAAATGGTTCTGTCCTTTTCTTGGTCCATCTGCAGCATCTGCAGTCTCTTGACATCAATCATCATATCTTTTGATTTTTCATTACAAGTACTTTTTCTTGTTTGTGTCTTCCAGCCTCCTGGACATGTGTGTAGTGATGTACTTTCCCACTCTCAATTTTCTAATCTGCTTCTTTCTTGCTCACTGACACTGCCTTCATTTTTCTCTTCGTGTCTGTCACCCTCTTGCCTCGCAGACTCCAGCGCAGAAGTGATGGAGGTGGACCACGACAGGCAGCTGGTGTACTGTGAGACCCTGTGCGTCTCATCTCTCACAGCGCTTTCACCTGGCCGGGGGAATGGGGGCGCCTGCAGCAGCAATGCTGCCAGTTTGGGTCTTCTGGGGGCGACGCAGCCCAGCGACGAGCAGGTAGCAGCCAGGCTGTCTGCCCCTGTGGTGACCACTCAGCTGGACACCCGCAACATTGCCTTTGAGAGGTCAGTCACAATACTGATGTACAGCATATGAAGTTACAGTAACGTTTCTTCTAAACACTTTTTTCTTATTTTTGTGAATAATTACGCCAGCTGAGATGATGTAATGTGTCAATCTCTGATGCGATGAAAATGAAGCATAAAATCTTTATCAAAGAGCATCTGTGGGGCTTCTTTCTAGTCTCACCATTTTGTTTCATCATGTTTAACAATCATGGATAAATATAATTTTCTCCACCAGCACTAGCTTCACTGCAAAATGATACAATTCAGCCACAGGATATGTTCTGCTGTTAGTGCTGGCTTGTTTTTTTTAACTGAGTGGAGAAAATAACTCTTGTGTTGTTACTGTTGAATTTCTGTCCCTCTCTCACATGGCCACAACTGAGTGGAACAAGTTCAGCCACGTTCTCTATTGGCTGTCAAAATGCATTTCACAAACTGCAGGAAAACACTAACAGAAGCAGCAGTAGAGGGGAAAGTGGAGAAGACAAAAACTCATGTTGAACTAATTGTGAGATCATGTTACTGATATTACTACAACAGAGCCAAGCTGAGGGAATGTCCCTGTAATTAAAGTGCATTAAACTACTGAGTTAATTCTAAAATCTTGCTGTATTTCTAAGACAAACTACAAAGATTTTGGAAAAAAAAAGTCTTCCAGTTACAAATGAAAAGTTGAATTCAGAACACACGATTGCTCATTTACAAACAGGTATATTTATTCTTGTATGACTGGTAGCTCATGTCGTCTATTGTTGCTAATGCTAAAGTTTAGCATTTAGCCATTTTTTTCTTTCTTTTTTTTGGGGGGGGTGGGGGGGGGTCTTTTTAACACTGGGCCATAGACTAGAGAGTAATTAGACATATAAGCTCTAAACTCTTTCCCATTTATACTTTTCTTTTTGTCTGTTGAAAAGAGAATAGCACTGTCCCAGTGTCACGAATTAGCATGATGTGGAGGTAGTGACAAATTAGCTTCAGGCTGTGAATCACGCTCAGACCACTTCACAAAAACTCAACTCTCCAGTGCAAGTACAATGCACCAGTGAACATGGAGATGGAGAGGCAGATAGCAGAACGAAAAGACATGAAAGAGGCAGACAACATACAAGCTGACGAGAGGAAAAGACTGGAGAAAAGCAGCAAAAGTAAATGGGATGAGCAGGTGACTCGTGTGCAGTCAATTTAAGAGCTGTTTAATATGCTAAGGATTCAGTTGTATATCTCAGTTTTACATAAAGTGACTTTAATGCAGAGATGTAAATGAGGGGAAAAGGGAAGAGAGATGGCCTAAGCAAGGGCATACAGGACAGAACTCATCTCATTCTGGTCAGGCGGTGAGATAAGACTGATGTGACAGAGAGGAAGAGAGAGGCATGACAGAACAAGGGATATTTTCGACAGAGAGAGATGGAGGCAAGAAAATGTCAAAGAGGAGGATGAAAGGGCAATAAAACAAATAGGATGGAGGAAGAGATTTGGAGGAAAAGGGATGAGGGAGTGAGATGAGACGCAGTGAGAAACAAGGAGAGAAAGATGAATGGGACACAAGGAGTATGGGGGAGGAAGCAATATAAGTAAGCTAAAATAAAGGGAGTCAGTGGTTTTGGAGGCAGGAGGAGAAAGGGGAGGAAAATAGACCTCGGAGTGACCCAGTGATAGATAGAGATGCAGAGACTGGAAGTGAATAGTAACAGATAAAAAATGAGTGGGTAAGAAGGCGAGGAGAACGACTCAGCGAAGTGAGGAAGGAGAGGTGGCGAATGGAGGGGTAGGGTGGGGGTTGGGTAATCTTCTCCCTGTCAGACTTGTACCTCAGTGTCACCTCTGTGCATTTTCCTTGGTCAGCACTCCTCTCTACATGCCAATAATCTATTTATGATGCTTTCGAGCAAACCACTTTGTCAAGCACCCAAGACAGGACATCCACCTCTGGAGTTAATACGTCTTTATGCAGCCATGCACAAAAACTACAGCACTGCAGTTTTGCTGTTTTAGGGTTGAGTTAACAAGTTGAAAGTTTACTGAGCCCTCAGTAATTGAGCTGCGAGACATAACATAATGTGACATTGGATTGGGTGGAGGACAAGAGGGTCCACAACCATGCTAGCGGCTCTGTGAGGCTGTATGTGGGCACGTTTCATTATGAAAGTCTTCTACACCCACCTGGGATGATTAAATCAAGAAGTTTCCTCTAACTAGTGTTTGGTTATAAAACAAAGTATTGGACAGATTTAAAATTTGAACCCTATGGTGGTGTGAGATGAAAAGTCAGAGGATTACCCATTAGTACAAACCATCTCGAGGAGGACATGATTGCCTGTAAAAGATTTCATGACAATCCACCTAATACTTGTTGAGATAATTAAGTCTGGACCAAAGTGGTGGACCATCCAACCAAATGGCATCATCCCTAGAGCCATGCCACTAACATGGCCTTCTCTCAAAATTGTCACAGATCGAAAAAAATATTATTAGTTCAAAAATATAAGGGCTAAAATGAGGGAGGAAAACACTCTCTAGATCTCACTTTCTGTTGTTTGGTCCAGAAGGAGTTCAGTGATGTGAACAGAACATGAAGATGGGATACGCTTCACTAACTTCTCGGCAGACTCCCTAATTGCAAACCGAACAGCTGATCTTCACTGACAAACAACAAAGACAGTGGCTGCACTGTTTTCAGGCTGTATATTAAAGAGAAAAACCAGAGCCTGTGACTTGCAATGTAAGGGGAGATCGTTGATTTTACTCTCCAGTGTGCTGTGTTTATGATTTTCTCTTAGGCCAGTAATCTACACCAACTGTGATTGAAAGCATTATGCTGACTGGAGCAGAGTCTAGAACAGAGAACAGAGAACTGATCCGAGATGTGCTGAATCTGTGTTGCAGGAATAAGACGGGTATCCTGGGTTGGAGAAGTGAGAAGACTGAAACAGTGAATGGATATGAAGCCAAGGTAGAGAACAGGCTGCTCAGACAGCTCGCTGATCTCGCACACTGTCCAGAGAAACCACCACTGTCAGAGCTCGATTTGATATTTCCTGAAAGTCCACTTCACTTGAAGAGTTTAATTTCCAGAATGAATCATTCCCAAAGTTATTTTAAAACCACTGCTTTAGACAATCGAGGACATAACCTTCTTCATTTTAAAATAATGGCAGATGGATTTCAGGAACCTGTCATTTCAATTTGATTTTTCTTTAAATACAACAATTAAGCACAAAATCTTTACCCTCAGAGGAGAAATATTCATCAGCAGATACAACACCAGGTGGCTTCTCGAATCAAGTTAAAAAAAAAGGACTCTATCTGTCATAGGCACTTGCATTACCTTGACCCCATTTGTTTTCTTGACCCCCTGGAGGGATCGATGGGAGACAAGTGTAAGACACCGAGGACCATCTGTCACTAGTGGTTTAAAAGCACTTCAGACAGGCTCTGCAGTAAAATACTTCTGCCTGAAAAGCATCTATTTTCTGCATCATTGATTTAGAGTCACAAACGTAAACAGGCAACTCCTGTTGAGCGTCTCCCCTCCCGGACAGACGCTTTTTACCTCTTCCTTTCCCTCATCTGTCGTCCAGCGTAAACTCAGAGTCAGCATCCTGCTCAATTTTTAATCAGTATTTTCTTTTTATGGTCACTAGTGAGGAATTCCAGTGTTGTGCTGTGGACTGTAACTTGAAGAAGTTGACCTCTGTCCTGCAGACTTGGAGCTAGGGGTATAATGGTACACACAATTCTTGGTTTCAACTCATTAATTTTTGGGAACTTTATTTCCTCTTTGCCACCATCATTCTCTAGTCCTAATGTCTCTTTTGTGTTCCTGACCCTGTGTCCTCTTTAATACCTTAAAAATAGTCTCAACATTGTTGTTTCACTTTGATGCTTCATGACTTTTCCTAATTGTTTTGGCGACATGTAGACCCCGACTAACCTTGTTGTAAAACATGGTTCAGTACAATGGATTTTCATTAGCTCCATGTCTGTGATTGGTTTTTACAATTCTTACTATAAAACGCAACCCCTTCCAAATCCTAAATAAGTATATAGGGATTTCTGAGTGTTATAGCAGTTTGCCGATAAGAGCATGGAGTTCTAGCATGGAGTTTGACCTTTCTGGGGAGTAATTGAGTAACTTCACTGTGTAGGACAACATACTGTACATTTTCTGCATATTAGGTTTTAATCACACCAGAAGGAAACAAATGATATTCAAAAGGAAGTAAAGCCAATGTCAACAGAGCACAAGAGTGAATGGCCTCCTTGTCTTTCAGGTGTATGCAGCATCCAACGTGGAGCTCATCACCAGGACCAGAACTGACCATCTGTCAGACCAGAACAAGAACAAGACAAAAGGTTAGTAGCTTAAGTTTGACATTCTGTACTTGACCGCCAAGTGAGCTTTAGACATTGTCACCTTGTAGGCCATCAGGATGATCTTAATGTGCACTTGCATCACAGCTCCAACAGCTGAATTCCTCCATTATCACAGCTGTGCCGCTGTAACTTCCAGCCTAAGTGCTGCGACATGTCTGATGAAAGAGTCACTGATGAGTAATCCTTCTCACCTGAGCCCAATGAGCTCACCCTGAGGCTCCGGCTAACAGCCTGTAATGTTCACTCGGTGGATCTGTCTCATTTTCTGGTTCAGATCATAAATCAAACAGGATTAGCAGGCTTCCCTCCCTGAATTGTCACTGTCAGGCAGGATCAACCATCACACGCTCCTCTGAGAGCCCCTCTCTCCCAGGTCACAATCCCCATCTGCTCTCTGTTAATATGCAGGAGTGAGGTGTTCTTGGAAGCCCTGCTGATTCTTGAATGAGTGACTCACTCCTGTTGCCCTTCCCTTGTGCTACTTTTCCATCATTTTGTTAACACTGCTTATAGTGATATACAGTATACATATATATATGTATGTATGTATGTATGTATGTATGTATGTATGTATGTATGTATGTATGTGTAAGACAGACTTGAGTCAAACAGCAGATCAGCTGTCCAAAGGTCAAAATGTAGCCACTTATAAACCACTCTACTACACCGCTGACATTAACAATAATTGATGGACCTTTGCATTGCTTTTAGCACTCAGTTTCTAGCTAGTGAGGACAGCCACAGCACCAGTACTTTCTGAGAATATAAGATACATACTAATAAGCTACTTACATCTGTCATATCTAAATGAGCAGCGGCTGTTGGTATTCCCACACGCTCTAGTGTGTACCTTTATTGTGGGTGCTTTTAAAGAGACTGAAATCTTATGTTCTCAGTCAGCTTCTTACTGTGAGTGATGGGATCCTATATGAGCATATTATTTTTGGCTAAAGTAAACACAGTTTTGTTCGTTTCCCATGACAAATTTCATTTTTTCATCTGTGCTCTCCTCACTGGGAAAAGTTGGAAAATTGTGCTGTCACCCCTCAGGAATCAATGACATTTATCTAGTGATAGTTCATGGATTTTTGGTCACTGTCAATCAAGACTGATCAAAGTACATCAAGACTGTCCTGATGAAGCAGATAAGCCAAGTTTTACATGTTAAACTCTTTATAAATTGTACCTAAAGATGTTTCTTTTTAATTTGATATTACATTTTATAGGGAAGTTTTCAGGGACTTCAGAATCCAAAAAAGATAAATTGCTATTTCGAAAAAAGTTTAGGGTAGGAAAGACTCCAAGCATCTGTCATTTTCAGAACTTATATTATCATCCAATAGCTGTTGCTTGTTTAGATTTCTGGTTTCTATAAACATCTGCAGCCTAATTGGGACATTAACTTGCAGTTTTCCTACATTCAGCTTTTTAATATTGTGCACAGTCAGACACTGTAGATTGTAATTTGAGTTTAGTTATAGAAAGAGGGTGTTGGGAGTAGAGATGTACAATGAAATGTATAACAGGAAATGGTTTTACTGTCTATTTATAATGTTTTTTAAAATTGTAATTTTTAGGTTTATTCACATAAAATCATATTCCATGTTACTTTGACTCATTTCAGTTTAGTACAACATGGCTTTGCTCATTTCAACTCAGTTTCTAAGCAGATCATAAGACCACAACACAAAAGCTTGAATAAAATGCAATAAGTTATCTTGAACAAAATGACAGCAGACAGCTGTGGTGGAGATAAATGAATGATGAATGGGCACCAGCTTTCCAGGTCTGAGGAAACCTGAGGATTTGGAAAAGTCGTACAAACGGGACTGAGACATTGTGATTGTGTAACTGTGTCCTCTCAGTCCAACTCATCACTATTGTGTTGCTCTGAGCAGGTGGGAAGACTCCACTGCAGAACTTCCTCGGTATTGCAGAGCAACACATGGGTCCTAACAACGGGGTGAGTCAGAAGTTTATTCAGATGTCAACACAATTTTGCTGCTTTTCACACGGCCTATTGTGTTTAAATGAAAGAGATTAAATGTTTCAGTGGGTTGAGAAAATGTCATAAAACCACATAAAAACCGATCTGATAAATTAGGAATCAACTTGTAGTTAATCTGTTTTTCCTGGCTTCCCGACATGTTTTTGAGATTTTGGAGGAAGGAGGTTTTCACCTGAAAACAGTAGTACATATATATATTTTATATGTTTTGCTGCTGGCATTACAAGTGGGCTGGAGAGGTATTTGCAGACATCATTATAATCACCCTGTGAATAGCCATCGTAGTGATAATAGTAATCACAATCAGCACCGTAACAATTGCCCTCGTGAGTGAATTATCATCTTAATTATTAACATCGTAACCACCGCCTCCCCTCTTTAGCTGGACAGTGAGTGTATGATCGCCGGCTGCTAAGTCAACTGTGTCAACAGGAGAGCATGCCTGCAGAGTAAAACAATCACTCAGCGGCTCCAGTCTGCTCTCAAATATTGATTATGTTTTTTAATTTGTTTCTGCTGGAGAGCATTGATGACTCATACCTCCCTCCTACTCCTCTTTTTGTATTCTGTATTTTTACTTGTCCCCCCCCCCATTGTTGCCTCTGCTCTTTTCAACTCTCTGTGCCTCTGTCTTCTCCCTCCAGACCTCTGTTCGCTCAGCAGAAGCTTTTTGCAGTTTGATGTTTGCTCTGCAGATATTTTGTGCAAGTGTAAAGCTGTTATGTAGTTTGGTTTCAATTTTGCCAAACTCTAAAATTTAAAGTGGCATTTGACTCTGATTATCTGCAGCCAGAAGAACAATTTCGTCTCCCTCTAATGGCGAGGTGCCCACTTTGACAGATTTATTAAAGTCACGCTCAACAGTTGACAAGTGAGGGACTAATTAGCACAGTAACCCAAGAGATGCATCTACAGTAATGATGTAAAATACTGGCGTAAAAGAAAGCTTTGTCATTTGCTCTCAATTTTGTGCTGGAGAGGAAATCTTTCTCTTTCTCTGAGTGGTTGAAAATGTCAGGAGGTAAAAGGAAGCCCTTGAAACCCCAGTGGGTGTCGAGTTTTTTGTTACATAGCAGAGAATAACAAAGAGAGCTTTAAAAGCCAGAAATCTTTGCACTTTGTAAAGCAGTCTTTAAGTCACTGGTATTGATTAACAGTCCTTTTTATTTTATTACGAATGAGTTAAAGCCTTACTGTCTTTGTGAGAGTGTGGTTGTATCAGGAATATTTCAAATTCATTTTATTCATTATTTACTATCTGCAGGCCCTGGTGACCCAGATGTCGAGTCCTGCGGTGACCAACCCCTCAGCACTGACGGCTGAGGAATACTTCAACCCCGGCTTGTCATCGACTCAGAGGGACATTGGCCACCCGTGCCAGCTCACCACAAAGACCCAGAGGTGACACAGGCTGACAGGAAAACAGACAGGCAGCCATGCATACAATGAAGTCGCCCCCCAAACTCACCGCCAAGTGCCAGAGCTGACAAACTGATGGACACAGAATAGACACACACACATACAGGCAGTGTAAAATCAGCCGTCCATGACAGCTGACCACTAAGCTCCTGAGGTGAAAGACAGTGAAAGTGGGCAATAAACAAACACACAGACACATCGTCACACATTTCAGGAGTGGAATTTTTCCAAAACTGGAGGAGACAGACGATTAGAGACAGTCTGTCTCTACAGTCTATCACACAGCTCCGGCTTGATGACTCATGACAAATCATCTTTACTTCACGATTAAAGAAATAAAACAACAAATTAAAATGAAGGAATCCTGCAGTGTCCCTTAGAGACTGTGAGGAAATGGCAAAAAATGTGTGAAAATGTGAAATCAAAGAGGGACTTCACTACATTGAGGACAGTCAATGTTTTTTCTTATTTCCTATCATATATATAATGTTACAGTGTCAGATCTCCATCTTAAACCTGGCCAAAGTTTCCAAGAACGAGGCAAACGGATTTAAAAAGAATCCCTGTGAGAAAAAAGTTCAGACATCAGTCTGCTGTGAACACTACTTCGTGATGAGCTGACAGAAAAAAACTATTTCTTTATAAGGGAATCAGCTCATTCTCCCAAAACACTCTACTTGAGTGGTACTGTAGGCATTTAATGTACTTCAGCATACAAATAACCAAAAATACAGATTTACTATACATTTTGCTAGCAACATTAGCTTGATATTTCCAGACAGCAGATGCTTTTCCCACATGTATAACTATTAACAGGAGCATATGCAGAAATTATATATTATATATGGCTTGTGATTGAAAAACTAAATCCATTGTTTTGTCACACAAGAAGTAAGTGATGGGCTTAATATTTACCAAACAGAGACGTCCTGCTGTAATATCTCTGCAAATGTTGATATTCCGGATCACGGGTTCGAACATGTATGGATGGATTTGAGAATATGCTATTTCCAATCAAATGTGTTATGCTAGTTGGCTTTAGTTACTAATTACTTAGTTTGCTTTAGTTACAGTTTGATTCAAGAGCCTCCACACCACTAAGAAGATAAAGTGGTGCTCACCAGCTTTGGGTGCTGTAGCTCGGCAGGTGTCCAGAATCTGGCCTTTAGGGAGGGGGGCCATAAAGAGACCAGCTCAACTGAGGGGCTGCTTAACAGGCAGCATGAGACAAATAAGGATTTTTTTTGGAAGTGTGAATCATACAAAAGCTACTCTAGTGGAGTCCCTGGATAAATATAAAGATGCAATCTTTTGTAATATAGCTGGTTTTATTGGTTTTTAGTGTCATGCCCATTAATCACGTTGTCAGACCGAGTCTCATGGATGAAGCCAACAAGTCTCTCTCTTCCACCTGCCAACTTGCCCTCTAGTCATCTGCCCCGTGTTCCTCTAACTGAATATCGGCCTGTCTGTCATTTTCTGTAGCCAGTTTCATTGTTCTTTGGCGCTTAATAAAAAGTGACAGAGCATCATGAGGATGAAGTCTTTAGAGCTGCAGAGCTGCCTCTCAATCCTGTGTTCATTATCGACAAGTTAAAATATAAGCATTGATCGGGCTCAATTTGAACACGACTCAGCGGCTTGTGGACAGACTTTGTTAGCTGATGTAATCAATGTCTTTGTGTTGCTCTGGTCAAAACTAATTGCTTGAATGAGGGCATAAATTGCTTCAATTATACTTAAGTGAGAATTGTATTTGGCAATATTCATCAACAAACTCTTCCTATGTTACTGGCCAGCTTATCAGTGTGTTCACAGACTGTGTGTGTGTGTGTGTGTGTGTGTGTGTGTGTGTGTGTGTGTGTGTGTGTGTGTGTGTGTGTGTGTGTGTGTGTGTGTGTGTGTGTGTTGATTTCCAGGTTTAAAGCCAAGTTGTGGTTGTGTGAGTCCCATCCTCTGTCCCTGGCAGAACAAGTGGTGCCTATCATCGATCTCATGGCGATCTCGAATGCCCTGTTCGCCAAGCTGCGTGACTTCATCACTCTGCGCTTGCCGCCTGGTTTCCCTGTCAAGATCGGTGAGCGCTCAGAGTGATATAGATGGAAGGATGAAGGGAGGGAGGTTAAAATGATGGCTGGTTAAATGAAAGGGATGATGGGAAGTTAATGAGTAGATACAGAGATGGATGGAAAGAAATGAACAGAAAAGATAGCAAATTTGATCACTAACACTAAGAGAATTGAAACAAGGACATGCATCATTAAATGGATGATGAGACTCATACAAAGACACAGTTAACAGATAACTGCAATAATAAATGTCATTCTCTCCACCCTCTGCAGAGATCCCTCTCTACCACATCCTAAATGCTAGGATCACCTTCAGCAACCTGAACGGCTGTGAGGAGGGGACAGGTGGCCGTGCTGACAACGAAGTCGGGGTGGAGGGGGACGGACAGAGAGACGCCCCAAGGACAGACACACCGTCTCCAGGCAGTGACTCCTCCAGTGTCTCCAGCTCCAGCTCCACCAGTGAGAGCACACACCCGTACACGCCACAGAGTTTCCTGTTGTACTACAGTGTCATCTTTCTCGTATCTTCTTCTTCAGCTGATGATTTGTCTCAGCTGTAGAACTTTATCCTTTGTTGTTGTTCTTTTTCAACAACAAGCTCTTGTAGCCTATAAATTATCACTAACATTTACTGCATAACCTGGGTCATACTTCAGATAACAAGCAGAGTTTACAGCCGCTTGATAGAGTTATGAGCAGTGTTTATCACTGGCTTCGAATGCAAGGTTATGTTCTTTGTGTTGTGTGTAATATAATGACTTACTTTCATCATCCTATCACTTGATCAACATCCAAACAGCCATTTTTAAATATGCAGCCGTGTGGAGGAGAGATATAATTTATTGTGAAGGAACCTCTTGTTATCTTAAAGAAGTGTTCCTACATTGGGTTATATACACAGCTGAGTAGTGGATATATCACGCCCACAATAGTGTGGAGGGAAAACCCATCACAGCTTGTTTTAGTCTGAATTTCTCTTTCACTCAGGAGTTGCTCTTTCCTTTTTCCTTCTCCGTACTTCTCCTTCAGTCTGGTGTAGTCTCCTTTACTGTTAGATAACAGTCCTTCCCGTGTCTCTTGCCCTTTGCCTTTCCCCTGTGTGCTGTAGTGTCGTGTCGAGCCGGAGAGATTCCCCCATGTGTGTTTGAGCCCCCGCCTGGATACACCATGCTAGGTGGCAAACAGAGAGACAGCATGAGGGAGGAGGAGGAGGATCTGCTGCAGTTCGCCATACAGCAGAGTCTGCTGGAGGCCGGCTCCGAATATGATCAGGTGGGCTGACTCTAGACTCCTGAGAGATCATCTTCTGTGTGCTAAGCCCCACCTACTTTAGTTACTATTATTATGTGCTGTGAAGCTGTCCGTTCTTGCATGATGATGATGATGATTCAATGATGATGTTGGCAGAAATAAGACTACCACTAAAGGTTTATAGTAATTTTTGGAACATTTGGCCTTTGACTTTAGACACAGGCAGCAGACTTCTTACTTCTCGTGGCATCATTTTCAGCCACAGCAAACAGCTGTTCTCAGAAAATACGCTCTGATAAACCCACTGTACATGACTTGCTCGGTTAGAGACTTGCTGGTGAACACAAAGCATTTAGCAGCTAAAAAGTCAGGTGTTTTCCTCAGGAGCTGGTTGAGATCAAAAACAGAGCTAAAAGAGGATGGCTATTACTCACATTTGGCAGATAGTCTGAATCACCACTCCAAATGAATGATAATTTTATATTACTACATTTACTTGTAAAATGATCACTCAGAAAGAAAGTTAGAAGCGACAGGATGACTCTTATTTTGTCACTCACACAGCGCATAGGCTCTGTCTTAGTAACAAACTGCTGCTCTGCCTCTCGCCAGCAGGGCAATACTGGCGACTCTAAGGAAAGTAGCCAAGGTTTGACCAAAAAAAAAAAACGCTAGATTTGTGTGAAAATGAACTGTTGTGGATCCGCTGTAAACACCCCCTGATGACGTAATAAAAAATGTTTGTGTGAAATGGTTTTGAAAGAGCAATAGCCAGTGGGAAAAGTCCAACACTCCAATTAATGGTGTATCTTCATCACAAACTCAACTCTGTCACTCACTCACTCAGTCGCCGACATTCATGGACTGTGGACAATCTAGCCAATAAGTGATTATATGTCCATGTTGTCTTCACAACTTTGTTTCTCGTGCCCCCAAGTGACCCCAAAAAGCAGTTATTGCAGGTTTAAATGTTGAGTATCGCTCCAAGTACGTCTCCATGTGGAGGAATTCAGTACTTGACGGGCCAGGCCCAGGTATGGTTGCTAAGGTATGACTGGACAAAGGCTGTTGGCAATAGTCAATTATCTCACCTTAGATTGTGTTGAATATTATAGCTCTTGCACTTGTACATGAATATATGCTCATATGTGACTCCTTGTAAAGTGTTAAATGAGTACAGATTGGAAAAGTTTTACTTGAGGTTTTCAGGATTCAAGATTCACAAAGTCATGTTGCCATATCACCCGAGGTGCACAATATTGTCCCTATACCCAGTAAAAATTACAGCAACAAATTTACCAATAAGTCAAGCAAGACCAGACAGACACAGTGAAGTAGGAAAAAAACGACCAGTTTCAAAATAAAAACAATCAATACTGAAGCAAAATCAATAAGTGGAATAAATTGCCTGTGATGTGTGGAGCCCAGACCCAACAATGCCTATTCAACACTGCCTGTGGATACGTGCTGTTTTGAAATCCCAGAGATCTTGGTCCTGATAGTCCTTGGTCTTGTTCCAACGGTACAGAAAGAGAAATATAAATAGGCCCAGTGAGACAGGTCAGAGAACATCCTCTGATTTTTCTTAGCTTGGATACAGGAGAAGAATGTAGAGGAGACAGAGGCAAGGTTGCAGCTCAGGATTTGTGTCATAGTTTGTACAGTCATGTCCAGCACACTGCTGTCCTGAACTGTAGTACTGCTGCTTCAAACAGAGATGAAAAAGGTGCCAACACCTTTATTTACAGCTCTAATTCTGCACCAGGACAGGTGTTAAAGGGTCATCCTCCTGACATTGAATGTTTTACAGCAGTAACTACTGTACAAGGTTACATTACAGCTAGAGCATGAGAGGAGCATTTTACCCCAACCCATACAACCCATACAAATACAACACAGGCCTACAACAATACTACTACACACACACCAAAAAAAAAGCAGGAGCAGTAACAACAACAGCAGCCAGGTCTATAGAAAAGGACTCAGTAATGCTACTGCACAATAATAGCTCACAATAATGCCATAACATTGCAATACACATGCCCAAAAGCCCATTGCTCATGGCACACAAGAACATATCCAAATACGAACATTTTTTCAACAAAGTTTATCAGCGTGATGTTAAAAGTATTTGACAGCTGAATAATAATTGCTCGGCGGCAGCTTAAACCACATAACTTACCTTGAGCTGCAGACAATGTGCTCCAGTAGTTAATCCAAATGTGGCCTTGGTGTTGGTGGAAAGTGTCTCATAAAGGCATGGATGTCCAATGAGTTCAAAATGTCAGGGTGGACATGCATCAGGGAGAGGAGAGTTTGTCTCTTCTGGGTCATCTGGGTATTGCATAGCCATGTTTTCACACCATGCAAGGTGGAAAAGGTCCGCTTAGATGAGGCCACAGAGATGAGCAGGCACAGACATCAAATAAACCGGTTACCCTCTGCTGCCTCTTCACGCAAGCAAAACACACATCCTGACCACACTCCGCCATGAAGCCATTTCCATTTGGCAAACCAAGTTAGTGCTAAATGCACGACTGAAGGTTTCCGTCCCAAAACGTCTAGCCGGAAAATTGAAGTTGGGTGGCTGGAGAGGCTCCTCAAATGCCGCCAAGTCAGTCCCAGCCTGACACCTGTTAGCAGCAGGGTCCTCAGAGGTGGCGGTGCAAACGCATATTCCTACGGGTGCCGGCGGCGGCAGTCTCTGTCTCCGAGGAAAACTTACAACCAAACGAAAATGCTCTCTTGCGAAGGCTGGACTTCATTTGTGTTCTCTTAAGCTGGTGGTTTGGCAAAAAAAAAACTGCAATACGCTTTTCCTCCATTGTGATTTAATCCTTTGACTAGCTATCAATTCTACAGCAACCGGATGTAAATTTAGGAACCTGACCATAGAGTTGACATGACCCGCCCTACCCTGCCTCTGATTGGCTAACGATCGTTGGCTTCGCTAGTTGGATTGGTTAGGTTAATGCATGAGGAGTGAGTAGTTAGGTACAGGTAAGAAGCCATGCTGGGTCAGAGTAGAATTGGTCATGTGAACACTTCATTGTGTTGTTTTGGTTTTTAGCCTCTCCCAATATTTAACATGACACCTTTTGACCTATAAGATCTTTGTCAGGCAGCATTGATCATTGAATTTTGGGAAACTCACTATACAATAGTTTTCTTAAATACTCAGTTTTCTTTCAAAGACAATAAGGAATGATCCATTATATTAGAAGGATTTTGTGATTTTAGTAATTTCGTTCATTAAAATGGTTGCCTTTCTGTTATTGCTTAGTTTGACGCTCATGACGATAAAACTTTGTAATAATAACTGAACTTCAAGTTTCTCAAACTAGATTATCACAGTGTGCTGAAATAAAACTTGGGGCCAGACAGAAGGTAGGAACAGGGCTGATTTAACCCACTTGGGGGCCCCATGGCAAAAATGTCTGCTTGTCCAAGAAACCAGCCAATAATTCTACACTGGAAAGATATTGAAGTTATTCAAATTAGAGTATGAGACCTGCTATAATACTTTAATGGAATACCAAACAAATTTGTAATTAATCAGATTATCACAAAGTTACTGTCACACAAACAACACCTGGGCATTTAGAGCCCTTGAGGGTCTGGGCTGGGGCCCTTGGGCAGTTGCCTTCTTTGCCCAGTTGTAAATCCGGCCCGGGTCAGGAAATAAAACTAAAAACATATTGTATACTGTTGAAAATAGTAGCCATATAAAATATGCTCACTTTGTTGTGAAATCATACAAAACCTTTAACATTACTATTTACTTTATGATAACAGTGTAGGAATTTTAACCTTGTTTTTTAAAATATCTCTCATCAATGTCAATAGCAGTATCAGTCATTGTGTGCTGAAGAGCCAGAGCCAGGCACAATCTAGTTTCCATTCAGTCAACCCCTAACTCACAATCAAGCCCGCTGGCTGTCTCTGAGCTGCGTGTGACGGAGAGGGGCTTTAGCACACATTAACAGGAAAAGGCCTGTAGGTAGAGGGGATGCTTTCATTTTACATGCCTCCCCATTTCTCTGTCTTTCTATGCTTCTGACTCTCCACTTCCTGTGCTCGCTCTCTGACTTCCTGTGCGGCCTCCTCTTTGTGTCTAGGTGACCATCTGGGAGGCACTGACCAACAGCAAGCCAGGAACACACCCCCTGTCCTGTGACCCGAGTCGCCTGGAGAGGTCAGACTTCAAATATCGTCTTCTTTGATGACATTCACTCGTCTTCTTCTGTTGTGTTTCATTTTCATCCGTCCACTGCTGTAAATTATACATCATTTCCCTCTCCTCCATCCAAAATCAAACCCCTCTGTGATCAGTAAATCAACGAGGGACTGCAGATAAACTTGGATGAAAGCACCAATTGTTAAAAATAAAGGGACTTTTATCTTCAAAAGAGCGAGAATCCTCAAAAAACATAAATCTCCATGACTGTCAGCAGAAAAGTGATATATCCTGCCATTCCTTCACCCATATTGTCTCTGACTTCCTCTCACTTTTGTTATGTATTGTTATTCTTCAGTGTCTTGCTCTCTTCCATTGTATTTTTTCCATCCTGCAGTTCTTTCCTTCCATTCCTGACTCACATCCTGTATTCCTGTCTTATCCTCCCCTCCTCTGTTCTCTTATCCATCCTGCTATTCTCCCCCCATCTCCTATCTACTGCTCACTACTGAGTGTGTGTGTGTTTGTAGAGAGAGAGAGAGTGGGAGGATGAGAGAGTTTCCTGCTTTCACAGTCGACAGTGCTGTTGTTGACTTTAGCCTGTTATCTTCAGACTGTGTTTTCTCCCGCTGTCGTCCCTATTTGTAGACGAGAGGATGGATATACAGACATTGCTACTGCAATGTTTACTTATGGCAAAGTTATAATGTTAGAGGAAACTGGATGTGGAAACATTGTTGTCGACCATGAAAAAACAAAAACTGAACTAAACTTAGCCCTAAATATGATATATAAAAAATAACAAAATTACACTTAAAAAGTTTGTGCAACTTGGCAAGAAAATCATTGACTTTTCTTTTAACTTAAGTTATTTTAACCTGTCCTCTTTGTGTCAAGGGATTTATGTAACTAATATTTAACTTCTCGGTCGTGAGGCTGTGAAAAATCTCTCCAACCGTCATGACGAGTGAGCTCAGCATCTCAGTGTTGTAAACTATTATTAAAGGGCAGTGGATCTAAATTTATTTTTTAATGCTTGAATTTTTTTCTTTTCAGATCAGGAACAACAAGTAGCACAAATACAACATAGCTTCAAACTAATAGTTTGTCATTCTTATTTCACGTTTTCCCATCATTAAACAGTTACTTGTCATGTTCAACCTTTCATTACATGAAAAGGTCATTTTTTTCCCCATGTTTTGTCAAAACTCTTTCCATTAATTCTTAAAAGACACGTCACTTTATCCACTGAATACATTTACAGAATAATATCAAGCCAGCTTTACACCAGTTTCTTATTGTTATGGTGTAATTAAAGAATAATAAAGGGAGAACAGCCACACATTATATTACAGCCCACATACCTTTTCATTATTGTGTAATGTAAAATACAGATATCAGTGATTAATAAAGGAGAAAATACAATATAAAACGTTTTCTACTTTATTTTATGATTTGAAATGAAAAAATATCTGATAATGTTCTCCTATACATTTTCTCCTTTGTCAAGCATATACGGCCAAGAAAAGCTTCTGCTATCGTCCAAGAGGAACAGACTATAATGTGATAAAATAATATAATAATATAACATATAGATGTAGGGATCAAACGTGGCTAATCTATAATGTTTAATAAAGAACCTAATAATTTTCATTTTAAATATTTTAATTACACATTAAGAATAAGATATGTGGGATGTTCTTCCCCATCTGATACTTCAATAACACAGTAAGAAAGGTATCCAGTAATTACAAAGAACGCTGCCTTGTTCCCCACAGTCTTGTTTTCTTCCACTGTACCTATACATTTATGTAACAGTAGGAGCAAGTAAGTGTGATATTGGTGCCTGAATCATACAACAAAATGACACTGTAAATTATAGACCGTATTATAAAGTGCTACCAGTATCTGTCTCTTTCTTATATAACCTCCTCAATGTTACCCTGAAGTCTTTTATGACTTTCTATGACGTACTAATTCTGCAACTACAAACGTAAATCAAACATAAAAGCTAAAGAGTCACAGGTTTCTCATTTCTAATAAACCAACAGCAACATCTGACGTATTAGAACATTGAACATTAAACAACGTAATCAATCATTAATAAATGGTTCTTACAACAAGCCATCAACTCTACAGTTGTAAATGAAGTAAATAAACATTCTTTGCTCCAGTGATAATAAATTACAAACCCTCTCTAAAGTACATTTTATAAATATAATCTAATGGAAATTTTATGGCCTGCGGGGTCAGGAATGTGTCCAGAAACGAACGTACTTTGAGTCATAAATCAGGTATTTCAACTTGTGTTCTTCTTTCCTTTACCTCCCTCACCGTTCCCCACCCTAGGACGCCCCAGCACAAGCCCCGCCCACCCTCCAGCCTCTGCTCCACCCCTTCTAAGAAGCAGCCTAACACCTGCAGCTATGACGAGCAGCTGCGCATCGCCATGGAGATCTCAGCCCGGGAGCAGGAGGAGGCGGAGCTGCGGCGGCGGCAAGAGGAGGAGGAGCTACAGCGCATCATCCAGCTGTCACTCATGGAGAAATGAGAGCTGAGTGGCCTAGCAGGGGGGCGGGCGGAGGTCTGAAGGGTGGGGTCTGGACCAAGGACACATGGGAGAAAAGGGCAGTATAGGCTACTTTAAAACTTAAAGCACACTGTGTAAGTGGCTGGAAAAAGTCATCTTAGTGGTTTCATACGATCAAATTGCCTCCTCCTTTCTCTCCCATCACCTGAGCCAGACCTCTCCCCCAAAGCCATATGGTGATGCAGCTGTCCAGGCCTCAGACAGCCGGAGAGGGACCCCCCAGGTTTCCTCTTTCTGGTGCCACAAGGTACTTTTCTTGACCAGTGCCAGTTTACAACCAACAATACATCCAATACAACAAGTTTAGAATGCCTCCTTGGATGAGTGATTTCTGTCTGTTTGCAGGTGTGTGTGTGTGTGTGTGTGTGTGTGTGTGTGTGTGTGTGTGTGTGTGTGTGTGTGTGTGTGTGTGTGTGTGTGTGTTTCAAAACCAGCTCTCGTGCAGGAGTCAACAGGGCACCTTCTGTCCTGTAAAGGTAGTGTGTTAGGCCAACTCTCCGCTCCAGCACTAACACACACACTCACTCTGTGAGTCCTTTTGCCACTGAGTTGTGTGGGCTTCAGTCTTAACTGTGATTGTGTGGAAGGAGCAGTGACAGGGCCGGCGGTGTGGTCAAAACTGTCTTCTTCATTAAAGGTTGGTCAAGTTGAGTTGAATGTCGATAAACCATCTGACTTCCTCAGTTTTTAATGAGAAACATTTAAAAAAAATATTAAAAAAATACAAAAAAACAGACTGGTATATTTCTTTTTTTGATTTGCACAAAATCCAGATGTACTGTACTTAGCTTGTGGGTGGATCACATATATGACTGTTAATGGATATAGATGATGAGTTTGAGCACAAAGTAAACTCAGGCCAGCTCTAGTTTTAGCCTGACGTTAGACTTGCAGCAGCACAGATTTGACGAGACTACCGGATGAACACTTGGTGTACTAACTATACTGTATGTGAATGCGAATGACTTTGTCGCAGGCTTGTGTGTAATCCAAACAATAAAGGGACAATGCTTGTGGTTTGTAAGTGGATTGTGGAGTAGAAATGTATCTGAAAGAGATTTTCTGTATATTTGCATCTTCTCACCTTTAATGAGCGGATGATTTCTGTGTTTCTATGTAGTCACGGTACAGTGTGTGTACAATATTTCAGCATGGTCTGCACCCGTATGAGGATCGTTTTGTCTGACTTGAGTCCAGCCTGGAGACCTGCAATATCAGAGGACGCGCTCTGACGGAAAAATTTTCCCCCGGAAGAGTCACTGTAGAGACGATCAGCAGCAAGGTTAGGTTTTATTGCACCTTAAGAGCAACTCACCACAACATGCTGGAAACAAAAAGCGCAAAATCATCCAACAAAAAAACAATGGATTGGCAAGATTGTTCAAGTTGTTCTAGGTCTCATAATTGCAAGTAACTTTTATTGCAGGGCTCAAGGCTAGCCAAACCATGAGAAACATGTTTTGTTGCAAGAGACGGGAGGAGAGGACCAGCTTGTTTTTTCTTCTGTTTCTTTTTATATTATTTCTTTGAAAGAAATGTAAAACTTTCACACTCCAATATCAGCACAAACTGAGGAGGACCACCTCTCTGCCTCCTCTGTAATTCATAGTCAAGCTTGCCTGGTTGATAAGAAAAATATTCATTTTTTTACTTTTTAAAAAATGTTGCAGAAAAGAGACGCAGCCGAATGTTTTCATGGTGTATGCTGGGAGATGAATTCAGATAATGATTCAAATAAAGAAACATCTTTTTGGAGCAGCAATGTACAAGTGGGTTATTTTTTTAATCCTTTTTCAAATTACTGACAGCTTTAACATGCTTTAAATCCCTTGACCCCCCCACACCCCCACCGAGCCCCCACCCACTGCCCCACCCTGAGTGCTAGCTGCAGCTTTCTACTCCAAGTTAGTTTTCTGGTCCTCTCCAGTGAAGGACAGTGACAAAAGCAATTAATTTCTCACAAGATATGGAAAGCTGCAGCGTCAGTCAGCAGCAGAGAGAGCTGGTCTGTTTTTAGCAGCTTCCACCTCCATCATCCTCCCTGTGACATGGATTCCCAGCGCCTCAGCCAGATCCAAGGGGGTTTTTGCCTGTAGTTATTTTAGGCGTGACAGGAAGGAAAAGGACAGCTTAGAGACTCTAAACCTTCTAAGAAATACCACTCAGTGCACCCAGGCTGCCTTTATGGTGGGTGAGACAGAATAGGAAAAATGAAATAATTTTCTATGTGAATCAGCAGTGTGCAGCCACAACATCTTCCCTTGCTCTGACTCAGCCCGACATTATGAATAACATCAGGATGGTGGAAGCAATGGGGCGCAAGTGTGTGTGAAGGGAATTTGTAAAGAGCCACAGACATAAAAACACGGTGTGTGTGTTTGTGTCTGTCGGAGAGAGCGAGAGGGAGAAGCTGAGAGCATCAGTATGCAAAGAGGACGGATGCCAATCTCAGCCATCACACCCAGGGAGACAAACACTCACTCTAACCCTCTCTCTTCTGCTCCACCGATTTTATTCCTCCCTGTTTCAACTAGTTGTTCATGACAGTTCAATTTGGGGCATATGCTGTAAAAAAAACAACAAAAAAAAACCCTTCTTTAAGCCGTCTGCTGTGTCTACTGAAGTGGATTTAATTGGTGAAATCATCAGGGGATCTTTGCTTTGCTCTTGATTCACTACAAAAACCTGGTCTTCATTTTTTTTACACTCAAAACACAGAATATTAGAAAATATGAGGCTTATGAGTTTGATGTCTTTTTTTAATGGCCTGTTTTTTTTTTAGTCTGGTCAAATTCTTTAATGTCATTCTTTCCAGGTCAGTGCTGCTGTGTGATTTGTGTGTGTGTGTGTGTGTCACAGGAGGGGCCCGGGTGGCCTACATCTCCGTGTTTAATTACCCACATGAAACAGTAGGTAAAATGTCAGCCTGAAATAAACTGTACTGAGATTGTATCCCTGAGGAGACAGGATTGACTTGTTCAAAGACACAGTTACTTGTAGTTAAACATGATAAGTAGAATATATTTCTATCAACTCTAAAGGTTGTAGGGTTGATCTCCACCCATCTGACCACAGTGTAGTGAGTTTGGAGAACTCTTCAGTGTTTTCTTTCCAGGGTAAAACTCCTGTAACTACATTTTAAACATTTTCCCACCTTCCCATGTGCATTAAGAGATGTTTAAAACTGTAGTTCTCTGCCTGGCCAGCAGGTGACAGTAAAGTCAATGATACATTTGGTTACATTTGAGCCTGTATCAGTCATCTCCTTGTGTGTGAGATGAAGCTGAACACAAGAACAATGTCACTACAGTCGAAACAAACTCACCATATTTATTTACTGCTAAAGCACTGAATAAAAAAAAAAAAAAAAAAAAAAAAAAAAAAAAAAAAAAAACACATATCAGCTTTGTCCTGGTTCAATTAAAAATCTGAATAAAGACATGTCTGTCCACTTTGAAAACAAAAACTCATACCGAGACAAGTCTACTGAGATCAGTGCAAATTAATCCTCCCCGGGGTAAGAAACAGATTTCAAATAAAAAGAAAATCATCTAAACAGTAAAGTGCATGTTTTGAGAAAAAGCCCCTCTCACTGTTGCCTTAGAAACTCTGTCCGGGCAGCAAGGGTCACACACTGAAAACGAATGTCTCTTTAAAAAAAAAAAAAAAAGGGACATAGTGGAGTGCGTACAGTATGCACCTGTTCAGTCTTAGTTCGGACATTCATATTTCATTATTGTACATACAAACCTGAACTCCAGTTGAAACAGCACATCCAGTGAGTCACATGCAAACATATGTCATTCAATTCTTACACACTGTACATACATGGGAGGTTACACACGGCCTACAGTTTACCTGCTACACATTCATACACATCATGCAGCCTCTCTCATACATGTGCACAGCTCCAGTTGTGTCCGTTCCAGTCCATTGCACTGAGGTTACATGGTATTGTATAGCACAGTGACGGCTCGCTGCTTTTTCTCAGCAGACGCTTTGCGTGAACGTCTCGACGAGTGTCCCCTCCCCTGCTGACGTGATGTAATGACCGCGTTGTTCCCGCTGCCATCTGGCTCCTCCCTCTCACTTGTCTCTTCTTTTGAACAACAGTGAGGGGCGGAGAAGAGGCCGAGGGACCGTGACGAGGATGAGTCGTCACGGGGCAAACATGTCTGTTCGGCACAAGTGTTTCGAGCCAACACTTTCTGCTTCTTCCAGGTGTCGTCTGGGTGAGACGGGGACATGTTGAAAGAGTCCTGGGAGTGTGCTGATGTTGTCCTGGTGTGTGGCCTAAGGTCCAAGTCGCTGAGGTCGTTGGCTGACAGCTCCAGACAGTCCAGTTTAGCCAAAGAGGCCGACCTCTTCATGAGAGAAGGGGGGGTGAGGCCTGCCTGGCGGATGCGAGCCTCGAGCTCCATGGCTCTGTGCCATCCTGTTGGTTCCAGGAAACTCTTCCCTTCTCGTCTCTTTCGAAGTCGCTGCCCTACTTCTAGCCCCGGAGGGGTCTGTTCAGAACTTGCCCCTTTACAAGGTCCTGGCTCTGTGTCCATAGCGTCTCTCAGCCCCTGAGGCTGCTCTAGTTCCTGTACTTCATTGTCCGCTGTCTCCAGGCTGATGCCCTCATGAAGGAAAGCCTGCAGCTCTCTCAGCGTTTGCTGAATCCTCTCCAGCTCCTGGCTGCCACGAGCCAGCCTGCTCTGGGCATCACATCCGGGGCCACAGCCCCCTGCCTGCCTGCCCTGGGAACTGGACTCCAGTCTCTCATCTGTGTCTGACTCCTGCACTGTCACCCCATCCACAGTCATTTGGTTTGAGCAGGCCTGGGGCAGGGTCTGACACTGCTGGTTTTGGCTGTGGAGCTGGCTCTGTCCTTGGGACTGGGCTGAGGTATTTAGAGATGATTCTACAAATTGACTAGTAGAGGCCAGTGATGATGTCACAGTATGGCTATCTATGGATGTGTGCACAGTGACAGGTATAGCACCAAAGACTTGGCTGATATTTGAGTTGAGGGAGGAGGAAGGGTCTGGGAGTGTGTCCGTGCCTGAGGAGTCGAGTCTTTGAAGCTCATGTTTTGACCCTGTATGCTTCTCTCTGTCTTTGGACTTAGCAGATACAGCCATGATCTCTCCCTGAGTGATCCTTTGTTCTGTGGAGTGATGAGGGGAGCGAAGTGGAGGATGTTCAGTGCTCGGGGAGCACAGGGACAGTCTGACAGGAGGGTGTTCAGTGCTGGGGGAATGCAGCGGGGATCGCTGAGACGCCACCATCTCCATTTCCTGTCTTAGCTTCTGCTCCAGCTGCTTGGTGGCCCGCCGCACCGAGCCCGCCGGCCAGTCGCACGGCAGCATGGAAGGAGACTGTGGGTGTGAAGGCGGAGTTAAAGAGCCGTGCGTAACTTCAGAAGACTCTGCCTCCTCCTGAAGCTCTGGTCGGATGAGCTCAGGGGTGTGGGAGGATGGAGGGAACGACGAAGACGAGGTGGAGGACGGAGTAGGAGAAAGGCAAGACGCAGGGTGGCATATGGCTTCGATCTCAGTGACAATATGGCGGACTGATATTCCGTTGTCATGGGGAGGGTGATGAGTTCGTTCAGGGCTGGCTTTGTCAACACTGTCTTCGGACTGCGGCGATGTCTGATAGACAGAGAGCAAAAGAGACATACACACTGCATTAGTCATAGGTTCATGCCATTTCTCTACTATGTGTGTTTGTGTGAAGCAGTAACAGTCTTCCTTTTATTATAGGTCATGATTTAGTATCTAATTACTTCTTATTAAACTACATTAAGTACTACTTCTACTTAAGTTTTACTGTCTTGACTCTTCTCTCACCCTCCAGCAGGTGTCACTATGATTTATGTAGATTCACTGTGTGATGTGTTTTTTATTCATAGTCTATTTGCTATCTTGTGGTCCTTTAGACAAAATCTGATCCAATCAGGTTCCATTTTCACTTCCAGTGTGATTAGTACTAGAAATGGGGATCTTTATGTAGCCTCACTGATACTCAAGGCCTATCAGCTGCTTACTGTCACAGACCACTGCGCTGGTAGAACTGGAACTTGGTGCTGGTCAACAACAACACTTGTCAGCTCCTTCACAATCAGCTCTTTAAGCAGCTGCGACACGACATTATGTTGAGACATTTTATAAACCAATCAATTATTTGAGAATCTAATCTAATCTACAGATTAGGTGATGATTCACATGTGTTTGTTACAGCCTTACAATCAATCACGCGTTTTCATGAAAGTTATGATATCAAAGACAAAAACTGAAGAATCAGAAGTCTGTACCTGACTCTCATTCCCATGCTCCTCTTCCTCCTTAGCTTCCGTTTCTCTGTTCTCGTCATGGGACAGAGATGTCCTCTGTTGTGCCTGCTCTGAAAGTGTCCGAGTTCTGCCATCTTGGGCCAAGCCCAGAAACTTTTCTCTAGCGCTGAAGAAGTCGATGCTGTCTGTGCTGTGGTTTGAAGACCCATCGGCATCGCCGCGGCTGTCGAAGGCACTGCCTGTTTGTAACTCACTGGGGTTGTTGTTATTGTCACTGGGAGCGAGGGGAAGAAGCAGTTGGAGAGGGGTGGTGTTTGCAGGGCTGAGAGGGCTGTGTTTGTCACTTGGTAAATCAGATAATGATTGATCTAGTATGTCTGAGTCAGTGGATCCCGGAGTGAGGGGAGAGATTTCTTCTGAGCTGCTTCGCTCAGGCAAATTAAGAGACAGTTCTGCTGGTTTGTTTTTGGGCACTGAAATGGACAGATGTGTGGGAGGACCCCGGTGAACGCGCTGGAGTTCAGGAGTAGGAGGTAGGATGTGGAGCGATGGTGGCGGGTGGGGTACAGCAACAGGCACAGTGACAGCCACGCTCGCTGAATTGTCCAGTCTTTCCTCTGGGACTACAGTGGCTGCTCGGGGTCTGGGGAGGGGAAGCAGGAGGGGGTCTGCACAATCTGATCTGACCTCCTCCTGAACCGGTGAGTCACACACACCATTGGTGTGCGTGTGTGAGTCAGAGGTGTGTGTGTTGTTTGATTTGGCAGAGTCTTCAGGTTCAGCACCAAGCGCTTGCAGCACAGCCACACCCAGGAAGTGATGTAAGGAGGGGGAGGAGGCGGTGTTGTTGTTGTGAGAGTCGGAGTGTCCCAGAGAGTGTGAGGAAGCTTTGCACATTGACTCTGGGCGATCTGATAGGTCACTATCAGAGTGGGAGCGCCATAGCTTATTATGCCTTTGTTTGCTGTGGAGGAAAAGAAAAACAATAGTATGTTAGCTCCAAAATAAACCATAAAGAATGTGTTTACAGGACAGACGCTTCTATATGAAAGCTCACCTGGCCAGCAGAATTCCCTGATACTCCTCCAGCTGTTTCATGAAGGAAGGGTTTGGTTTGGTGACAGTCCGTCTCTCTTTCACATAGTCGAAGGCAGTGTCCAGGTCCCAGCCGTACTCCTTCATAGCATAGGCGATCACTGTGGAGGCGGAGCGGCTCACGCCCATCTTACAGTGAACCAGACACTTAGCACCAGCTTTCCTAACAGAGACAGAGGAGAGAGATTGTGTTGCATTACAAGGACTACATTGAGAACGCTGGGAGAACTGAAGCTGTGTGTGCGTGTGTGTGTTTTAGCCTACTTGGCTTTGGTGATGAACTTGAAGGTTTCGTTCCAGTACTCCAGCAGGTTGGTGGCTTCCTCATCGTACACTCTGATGTTGTGGTACTCAAACATCCCCGGGAAGAAGTTGTCTATTTCCCTGGTCACGTTCAGGATGTATCGCACTCTGCATGAGAGACAGGCAGAGGCAGGTTGACTTGCTGACCTTTTAATGTCATTAACTGTCAACAATAACTATCAGCAATTCATATTTCCATGCAGGTTATTCAGATGATGAATGCTTGGTTAACACCACACAGGTCAAACATTGCTGTAAACTATAAACAAACAGGTTGGTTAGTGTTGATGATGCAGATTTGAGACATTAGTAAAACAGACCTTGGAAAAAAAAAATCCCCTGAAATGATTAAAGCTCCAAAAAAAGCAACCTGGTGGACCTAGTTTTAAGATTATTTTATCAAAAATCAATTTAGTTTATGCGTGGATAACCAATTCATTGACTACAGAGTGATTAAATCCAGTGCATGAACAACAATACTTTAATGCAGCTGTAATGGATTCTCTCATTTTAATTAGGAAACATATTTCATACACAAAATGTAATCTTTCCATTTAGTGATAGTGAGATTAGTGAGTGTGCGTTTGACTAAGTGTGGTTTGTAGGGTGAGTTAAGTAACACAGGAGTTCTGTAGTGACTGATCTCTTACCCACTGTTCTGCAGCTCCTCCAGGTTGGAGGCGTTCCATTCAGAGCCCTGGAGACAACACAGGTCCCGTCAGTATCAAGGTGTTCACAGGTTTATTCAACGCATAAGAAAACAGTGCAAGTTAAATGCCTATACTGTCATTTAACGTCAACTTTGACACAACCAACTGCAGGTTACTACGGCTACTAATATCTTAATTTTGATGAATGTGGTTAGGGAAGTTCCAAGGTTACGAGACCACAGGGCTCCTGGTTCTTACCAGATAGACGTGTTCAAAGATCTCAGTGGGGCTGTCCATCTGTCCCAGGATGACTATCATCTCGTTGTCTATGAACTCCTTAAACTCCCTCAGGTTACAAACCATCTGCATCTCCAACTCTGTTCGAATCTGGGAAAGGATGACAACAATTCAGGGAAGCACCATGACTGTTAATGATCACTCAGTGTAAAATCTGTTGCAAAAAGCTTTTCTGAGAAATTCAACCTGTTCTTGCAAGAGTGGAAAGTAAAAATTCTACTGCAAAAACAATGGTGAAAATTTGCACTTGAATATCAAAACAAATAGATTTATTTTAAACCTAAATGTAAATGTAAATCATCTATGTGCCTCTCACCTCCTTACAGGTGACGTTCTCCAGGTCCTTCTGCATCATGATCTCTCGGAGGCGCATCTTGATCAGTCTTTCTGTGCGCTCCCTCTCTGTGGGCCTGGACATACAGACACAAACACCTCTATCAAAAACACCGTTCACACATTTTCTCTTGGCCTAAAAAAGCAATTTTGGACACAAAGAACCACCTTCACTGTCACAGTAACAGCCCTTGCCTTCTGTTCATTGATTCATTTTCACTTTAGTCTCAATGAGATTACTTGTTCCACAAGAGAATTGCCACTTTGTCTGATTCTCAGAAACTGGAGAGGGAATAGAAAATCTGAGAGCGTGGCCCATCGGCGATCCACAACAAAGTCCTCTTGTAGAATATGCCTGTTGTTGTGCCTGGCTCTGTTTCTAACCACTCTGCTGGGGGACGCATTTAGCCTTTGGACGTCACGCTGATGATACCAACAAGTGGCCTAATTACCTCTCAGGAGAGAAGAGCTCAGTTCGTCTGCGAGCATCTCCTTCTTACGTAGTCTAATTTTCTCTTGTTTTGCTTTTAGCTGATTCCTCAGTGTAATAGTACACAGTAGTGTGGGTCAGCAGTTACAAAGAGGGGGCGGTGCGATGGCCACAGGTGTGTAGCTGCAGACTCAAAAGCATATATCTGTGTTAGATCACTGGAAAGAGTCTGCTTGTTTAGCTCACTGCTGAATATGTTACTGACCCCAAGAGACTGAGTCCACAGGGTTGAGAGAAAGAAAACCTTTTCACCCCTGCCAACAAATGCCGGTTAGTTACCGACATCCAGTGACACTTTCACCACACAACAAGTCTTGACTTGCCCAAAGACAGCCAGAGGGAGGGAGGGATGGCTGGTCAGAAAAATAAAGGAGAAAAAAAGCAGCACATGTGTGACGAGTGTATGACGACATGAAGAATGGCGCTAATGATTAACAGAGGTAGGGAAATTCTGCCACTCTGCTGAATCCGATAGGGAAGTAGCCTACGGGAATTCACACCAAGTCTAATAAATCATACTAACACGAAAACATGCCAACATCAAACCACTTCCTGCTATCTCAACCATTCATTCAATGGTTTACCAGGGAAACAAGCTGCCATGTCAACAAACATCAGCTGGTCATGCAGCTTTGGCAGTCAGCCTGTGCGGGAAGACAAACAGGGACTTTATGACCGATTGCGTGTGTGTGTGTGTGTGTGTGTGTGTGTGTGTGTGTGTGTATCAGAGCTCATAATGTGTGGGTGGTGATCTTGATGATAAGTGCATTAGATGGCAAACACCCCTCCTGCAGAGAGGGAGTTCTGAAGTATTTCTGTTTCCAGGAAGACAGTAAATATGGGTGTTTCTTGATTGTCAAGTTTTAAGTGGAACTTGTTATTCTTTCCATCCATGAGCGTCAGGTGCATGCAGTAGCAAAACATCTCTTTCTTAATCCTGCCTCCATCCTCTACCACCTCCTCTTTGCCTGCCACCTGCTTCTGTCCGTCCCTGTCTTGGTCTACCCATTTGTCTGTCTGGATTCTCTTTTTTTAAAACATAAATCAAGCTGCCGAAAGCCTCAGCTATTTTGGACACTGAAGGATCTCTGAGGTGTGTGTGTGTGTGTGTGTGTGTGTGTGTGAGCGAGCAAGAGAGAGAGAGAGAGAAAGAGAGAGAGAGACGTTCCAAATAGGTAGCGAGGCACGTGACTAAGCAGCAGGGAGGGGAATTTCCCTGGTATTAGTAAAGACATAAATCCAGCAGCATGTGTCATTCCCAAGTATTTTCTATGCTCCCATGTGGATATGTTGACAACATTGTGTATGTGTGAATGATCATGAGTCTCTGCACACAGTTCAGCCGTGCCAGCATGTTTGCTTTTGTTTTTGTTTGTGCCCCTCTCTGGTGTTTCTTGTTACCCTGAGAGGTCACAGACAGCATGTGACCCCAGTTCCAGAGTCCAGGGCTGTAGAGATGAGGCAATACTGTCTGCATGTGAAGAGAGGTTAGGCAATGTTTTTGTGAAGATGTGACTGAAGACACCTCTTCTGATGTTGCCTAAAATACAGCTACTATGAAACAGCTTTGGCTTTCAGTGAATCTGTGATGCAAGTATGTGCATTTCTGTGAGACAAATGTTCAGCTCCTTCCAGTTGTGCATTTCTGGGTACACATGTGTTTGTTCACATTTGCATACATGCTTTTCCTGTACTCTACACCTCTCACACACTGCTAAATGCATGTGCACGTGTCATGTACAAAGACTAACACCACTGCTGTCTGGTGAGCCTTCTTGGTTTATCACTTCAGTCCATCAGCTCAGATCACTTCAAGCTTTTGATATACCGTACATGTATGAAGACCTTCCTACATTTGTGCAGTCCAAAATTCTTAACCTTCTTTGCTTTTACATCAGTTTTTGCTTGAAAAATTCCCTGGAGGGGCGTCGCATAGCGCAGTGGGTTATGCAGGCGCCCCATATATTGAGGCTACAGTCCTCGCTGCAGCTGGCCCCCGGTTCGACTCCTGCTTCGGATGGCCCTTTCCTGCGTGTCATTCCCCCTCTCTCTGCCTCCCCATTTCCTGTCTCTCCTGTCTTCTCTGGAAAAAGGAACTACAACGACTGCTGGCCAAAAACAACTTTTGGAATCGATTCAAACCATTTTGTGAATTTTCGTATTTTAGTTACTAAATACCAGTGGCCGTATTCATTTTATATTATTTAGTTAATGTATTTTAACCTCTGGGATCTAATGTTGTGTTTCTTGTGGGTATCCATTCAACACATCCTCTGATTTGAAAATGTTGAGCCGTGTATTCACTCCACAGGAATTTCACACCATACATCAATGGGGGCTTCTCTGGCATACAAAATGAAAACTTGTGAAAATGACTCTATGTCTGGAATGCACCGCAAACCAGACAAAAATCCAGATATACCTATATCATATCATCTGTGAGAAATGTGGATTTGTGTAGTGTGTGTGTTTATATATTCATGTGATCAGCTCTGTCCTCCTCTACTTACAGGTCAGTGAAAGGAACAGGTGAGTTTGCACGGTGCGACTCGACGTCCTGCATGGCGTTCCACTCGTTGATACACAATTGGTTAGAGGAGATCCTGCTCTGGTAGTAGCTGATCCAGGTCAAGAACAGGCTGCCTGGGTAGTAATTATGGCAGCGAGCCACCTCACATGCTTTGTGGAGTGACTGGAGGGCAGACCTGAAGCAGACATGGAGAGGGAAAATGATTGACACTTGAGAGGTTGTCTAAAGATTATCAAAAAAATACAAAAAAAGTGAAGTTTGGAGTAAACGGAAATGTGTTCTTTATATGAGGGAGAAATTACACAAGATGGAGAAAAAGATAAAACATGATAGAAAGATAAGAGAGGAATGACTAATAACATATGAGAAATATAACAAGCAAGGTGAGCTGAATAATTTGTAAGAGAAATGAAGGAACATCAGATGGGAAGAGGAGAACGGAAAGATTACGGCGAGGAAGAGACATAATACAGAGATATTATAGATATTACTGCAGATAAACGGAGGTATCAGAGAATGCTGAAGGAAGAGCGAGGTCAAAAGAAGAGCGAAGTGACAAAAGAAGAGGAAAACAAGGAAATGAAGACAATGAGTACGGAAATGAAGAGGCAGCACTGGCATGTGGGACTGGGAGCGATAAAGATGAGACTGGAAAGCAGAAAGATAATGGGAAAACCAGGAGGAGAGAGAAGATAAGAAACAGTGACAAAAATAAAAGGCTGGAGGTCAAAGTCAAGGGGGACAGTATTGGATCGAGTCTTTTTAAGGCTGCAACCTTAACCTTGATGCAACTTCACATAGCTGTCATTTGTTGGAAAAAATAAAAGGTTGCTCACCACATGGCCTGAACAGAAACTGGCTTGAAGACATGAACCCTGCTCACTGTCGACACACTAAAACCACTGTGGAGACAGAGAGGGAGAGAGATTAGAAACAGGATGTCCACTTATAGTTTATAGCCATCTGACAACACCAACAAAACAGCTAAATAATACCAACATCTAAACAAGAGATCAGAACAGTCAGTTGCCCCTGGGAGCAATAAGAGGAAGCAGGACGTAGGTGTGGTGTCTTACCCATCTCCATCCAAGTGGATCAGAGTGTCACTCCACAGAGGTAGAACCAGACCCACCGTACAGCAGCTGGCAGGAAGATCAACATGTTAAACAACAGCACAAGAAAACAAGATACACTGGTTTGACATAATACAGGATGATATTCAAATGGCAAAACAGTAAAGGAAGAAGAAAGGAGTCAGACAGAGGCTTGCTTACTTTATTCTTCACTTTGAAAAACTTTCATTTTAGCTGCTGACCACATCACCATTATGAAAGCTAAATATATTACAGTTAGAAGCTTAAAATTGAATTAAAAACATACTGCAAACAGATGTAACGTGCCAACTCTTCTAAGTTGCTGTCACAAGTCTGGGATTTAATGAGAGTTAATATAACACTAAAAGACAGAATAATGCACTGTTGCTGTGGCACTAACCTATCAGAGGAGACAAAGTCCATGCCGAGCACAATGCTCTCCTCCGTGTCCTGTCTACCGTTGGTGGAGACCACTACCATGTAGCGGGTTACCTGAGGGTAGGCGCTCTCCAGACGCACAGCCTGGAAGAAAAGATAGAAAGAACAGATTAAGGAAGGAGAGGGGTGGAGAAATGGGCAAACAGAGGAGAGGCAAACTGTGAAAACAGTTGTGTAATGTCTTCTTTGGCTCTGGAGGCACTTTCGAAAGTCTGAGAAAATACTAATCAGGGTTATCACAGATTTTTTTTTTTGAGACTTCAAACTTTTAACACAAAGCTGGCATTACAGACTGGGGCTGTGGAGTTTGAAATATGTGGGTGTTTACTTGGAATGGAGGGTGTAATAAAACACACTACTGAGGTGCACTGCAGGTCCACTTTTTTTTAAGTTTGCTCCAGACTAGGGATTGATTTTGATCAATTTTTTCTCACAAATCTTCTGACTCACAGAAGTCCAATACTAAACTACTGGAATACTTCTTTAACAGAGATGCTGCAGGGACCAGCGAGAACGCTTCCCAACACCGACTTTTATTTTTAAATCCATTAAGTTTCTGTACGTAACATTTGCTAACAAAGATGTGAAACCAGCCCCTCTGTTTGGAGTATAATCTCCCTGATAACAATGCCACTTTGCTCCTTTGCTACTGTGTGTGTATGTGTGTCTGTGTTTGTTTGTTACTGACCAGTCGGATGGTGTCCTCCGGCCGCAGCACAGTGAACATGGTCTGAAGATGTTTCTGGAGGTCACCTGAACAGACAGGGTTTCAACATCCTCATTTAGTTTCAGTTTATTTTGTACAACAATCACATTCTTTATAGTTAAAAAGTTGACATAACACCCGAGAAACTGTATCATTTCCCCTGTGGCAAGTTTCCAGTGCATTCACACTGGAGTCTCTTTCAGTTAGGCCAATATCTGACCTGAACTCTGAATACATCAGAGAAAAGAAAGCCCTGTTTGTGAAACAAGCAAGGAGGCTGATGCTTTTTATAGAATCACCCCATTTCACAACACAAAGGTCTTCAAATGCTGCCTTTTCACAAGCAGCAACACATGTTCTTGTATCTATGATTTTAATTTTCAATTTTTAGTATCCTAAAATGTTTGTGAGTTTAAAAAAAAAAAAAAAAATCCAACAAACAAGCTGTCCACCACACTGAGTGCAGCAGCAAACTGACTGATCAGCCTTGTTGTGAAACATTCTCAGTGCAGTTAACACCAGCTGTTACCCATGATGCTGTACAGGAATGTTCATTTGAAAACACTCTCTGCCATTTAATCTCAACCTCCTCCATGGAGTTCATCTCTGAGTCAAATAAGGAGGAAAGAAATGCAGGGAGATGATGCAGCTGTCATTTGTGTGTGCGTCCAGTGTGAACAAATCTTTACCTGTGTGCTTGTTCCTGCGCTGGCTGATACGAGGTGCAGAGTTAGGCGTGGGGCTGTTACCCCTGGGAAGGAACAGGGCTGCACCTTTTACTGTGAGGAAGCTCTCACTGATACTGGGAGGAAAGAGAAAAGAAACACAAAGACATGAATAGAAGCTTAAAACACATAAGCATCTGTCAAGTTATCTAATCATATTTATTTCTTGTATGTAATTATACATATAATCTTCATTTGTAATCACTTCTTTGCACATGTTGACCCCAACTCCTCATAATATGCACAAGATGGGGACAAGGAACAGACGGGCGTTGTCATGGGCTTATGTCAGTGTCACAATGCTCCATTCAGCCGGCCTCGAGTCTGCAGGCTCCCCAAATCAGAGCTGACAGACCGATGCAAGCAAAACAAGATCCAAGCCCCAATGTGAACTCAGAACACAATGTTCTCTGCTCCTCCACACAGCTGGATTACACACACACAGACTTACTCACACTAACAGCTGCTAGTAGGGAGGAATGGGAGAATTGGGAGGAGACCGGGGGTCCGAGAGGGAAGACAGAGCGAATCCCCTCCTCCACTATGTTGGAGCAGAGATAAGAGCTGGCCAGCACACAGCACTGCACACAAGAGCAGGTCGTATTAAACAGGGTTCTGTTCCTCTGGAACACATAATCTTATTAACTGTGACTGAGGTCACTGCATTGACTAGGAGGACACATTATAAACTGTGTTTCAACTGGATATCAAACAGTGAGCACCTCTGACTAAGTTTTTGTTTAGATTCTCACAGTGGCACACTAACCAAAGTCATACAAGATACCAATAAAACTGGTTGGAAGACCTACTTCTGCAGCTGCTTATGACCGTGTCAAGTGACAGCCATGGGACCAGTAAACCATAACCTTAATGATGCAGTGCAAGAAGTCATCCACTTAGACAGCAGGCACTAGGGCAATGGTGCTGCAACATTTATTTATTGGATGCAGAGAGCACAAAAGGAACTTCTGCAAAAACAAAATCATGCATTTTAAAAGTTTGAGCGAGTTTGAAGTAGCACTTGCAGACTAAGGGTGAATGCATCTTAGAAACAAAAACAGCACACTGGGTGTATAGGCTGTGCAGATTTTATACCCCAAGTTAAACTAAGAACAGAAACACATGCAGCCACAACCTTGACAACCAGCCAAACCCAGGTCTTAAAGCTGGGTCTTAGGATTTCTGCAGAAACCCCTTTTTTTAAATAGCATTTCCACTGTATTTTTATTTATCTGTTGACTTGAATATCTCCAGCTGTAGTTTTTTAACATTTAATATTTTACACAATAAGCCTAAATTAAGCTATTATGATTTTTTTTTTTTTTTTAAAAGATCAAATATAGTAAATGTCAGTGAGGTGTGTGTGTGAAGTTATAACTCACAAAGATACACTGATCCAGGGAGTAGGCCAACCTGTTCTGCTAAACTAGAATGAGGGCAGTTTCGTAGCCTCTGGGGCCAGAAACAAAGAAAGGGATCACTGAGATCAATCAAAGGGAGGTGATGACATCAAAGCCACATATATCTGTTGAAGTTACGCAAACAGCTGGTGGATATGCTTATTTTGATGGTAAACCACTGTGTTGAATAATCTAGCCCGCCCTTGGCAACAAGCTGCAGGTCTACACTCAATGAACCCAACTTCTGCAGTTCTTCAGTTTCACACTCGTGGCAAAAAAAAGGCCAGTGCCGTCTGCCATTTAGGCTTCCTGTCATCCCCTTTTTCTCTGTAACTTCATCTCTCCATCCTTTCAGCCATCACACTGTCCTTCCTGAATTTTGCTGAGACCATGTATGTACAGGATCAGGAGACAAAGACAAGAGAGACAAGGGAGAAAAAAAAAACAAAACCATAGCCTTGTGCTGAGTTTATTTCCCATAACCCACCCACTCACCCTTGACCCAGCTGTTTCCTCTCACTCTTGCCTCTCTCGCTTCCTCTTTTCTGCATTTCTCAAAACTTTGGCTCTCGTCATAGTTTTAATTTCCGTCACTCTCCTCAATTCCTGCTGTATCATGTCCCACTGAGCTCTCTCTCTCTCACACACACACACGCACACGCACACACGTACTGTACTTGGCAATGACCATGTATAGCAGTGCTACTGTACAATGTCATCTGTAATATAACACTCGTAGTCATGCACGTGCATGCACGCAAGCGTGACCTTTTACACTTGCACACAGACACATTGAGAAAGTAGAATCTAAGCCTGGTAGTTGGAAAGGTGGAGGAGTGTGAACGACTCTCCAGTACAGTTTCTAAAAATACGGTAATCCTTTAAAAGTTTAAGCTATTAACAGACTGTATTCAGAAGAGAACGGACAACATACTGTATATGGGGGCTTCTCCTTGACATGCCAGTGATGGCTCAATGCAGAGGTTTAACACTGAACGCCTGCATGTGGTCGGACTATTGATACTGGTTTTCAACCAAGTATGACAACCAAGTATGGTTAAGTAGACACAAAACATACCGTATCCCTGACACACTAATACATACCACCACCACCCATTTATTCCACACTACAGCTGAAACAATTAGTCAATTAATCAATTGATTGATCATCAGAAAATCCATCAGTATTTGCTTTTTTTGCTCATTAATAATTATTGAATTATTTCTTGAGGCAAAAAAGCCAAAAATTCACTGGTTCCAGTCTCTAAAACATAAGGATTCCATGCTTTCCCTTCTCATAAATGATACTAAACTGAATGTCTTAGGGATTTTGGAGAATTGGTTGAAAGAGACAAAATAATACATTAAAATAACCGCTGCTGACCAGCCCATTCCACACACAAACACCACATTTTCAGTCTGAGTGAACCCATTCTGCAAATTTCAGCATCAGTGAGACCCTGTCATGACATTTTCAAATTACGTAATGCAGCTGAACTGAACTCATTTAACTGATAAATTTGTAATTCTGGAATGCACCATGAGAGACTGATAACATTAACCAGTCTGATGGAATGTACACAGATTAGCTACATTATGTCAATGCTGACCTTAATGTTATGTTCTTACAAGAAAAGTTAATAAATTAAGAAAAAAATATCAAGACAACTGGAAAGCTGCCCGTTCATGAGACTAACTAATCTAACTGCAAAAATATACACACACACTGAGGGATAAAATCAAGGAAGGGGGTAACAAGTTCAATTGAATTTGACTCCACATGGTATGTGAATGAGGGGTGGGCTGTGAAGGATGGGAGATAAAGAAAGAAGACCCAGTCAGAGTGTGCAGCAGCGAGTGGGGTGGGTCATCTTTTGGCATTCAGCCATCCCAGGCTTTGGGCTGAAGTGAAGCGGTAGGTACTTGTTAGGGCAACAGTCACAGACACAATCATCACTATGTAAGGACCACTCCACACAGTGGGCAGATAACTGGGTGACCCCCCCCTCCTGTCCGTGCCCATATTAGTAACTCTAAAGAGGAGAGTGGGATAAATATAGGGCCTGGTTGCATGCAGGGCAGGCCCTGCTAAGGCCTTGTGAGTTTGCACCCAAGACGGATACAGCCCATGGGAAAGACAGGGAGTTAGCACATTCTGCCCTTGCAGCTTGGAGGCACAGCTATGGAAAATGTGTCACAAGCTGAAGACACTGACGGATGTGCAAAGAGAAAAGTCAAGTTCGGGAAGTGTCATGGTGGACCAATGGACCAAAATGCAATGTCCTAATTCGAGTCTGGCTTGAGACCTTTGTCACACGTCATCTCTCTCTTCGTATGACTCTACTGTCAAACTGTCCAATAGAGGCAAATTTCCACAAAAAAAAAGTTTAAGAACAGATTGTTGGGCAAAGCTGGAGACACAAGAAAAGAGCAGATGAGGGCAGCCAGAGCAGAAGAGGGTCAGGACGGATAAAGAGAAAGGGATACCAGGTCACACTAAAGATAGACTTTCATCAACTGGCACAGATGCCAGCTGACATATTGCCTAGACCCAGTGTTTTCTGTTTGTGTGCGAGTGAGGACCACAAGTTTTGCTACAATTTTGTTCCAGTTTCCTTGGTAAACCAGCATGTAAGCCATGGTCGGAGCAACAGCCACCTTAGTGAACCAAACATACCTGACCCAGGCTCAGCACTATTCTGAGACGGATTCAGATTACATTTTAACTAAAGGCAGAGATACAGAAATGAAGGAGCTCAGTAAAATACAAATTTAGCTCAGTTGGTAGGAACAGTGGCTGAATAAGGGGTTCCATTCCCACTTTTAAAGCTTGTGGTTAAAAAAAAAAAAAAAAAAAGTAAAAAAAACAACAACTTTACTTTATAACACAAGGAACTTTCAGGGCACATATCCATTTATAAACACTATCAGATGTCTCGCAATAAATATGGCTAGCTGTGATACACTAGGTAGGTCTGATATCATGTCATTCACTGAAGCTACTTAAACAAACGTAAACCAAGTTATTTGGTCATTTGATTTTAGATGCATCACGTGCACACAGACACAGACACACAAGCATAAGGACTGACCTATATCCAGCTGCCCATTTCCCTGTTCAGCTGCTGAAGTCTCTCACACACACACACTCAAATCTAGACTTCACTTTGTCACGTTTCACGCTTATCTGTTCTCTTTGGAAAACACATACGCAAGACAAACACACACACGGAGCGGAAGAGAGGGGTTTACTGGTATTTCTAAAATTGGTGGGATAACAATGGTGTTTTAGATGCCATTTAGCTACAGGTAATACTTAACTCCATCAACAGTCTGAAGACTTGTAATTACTCATTCAAACCCTGGTTAAACATTAGAGTCCTGCTGACATTCTGGCGCATACGGACACTCTACACACTATAAACAATGCACACATACACACCAGGTCCCATAAATCAAAGGATGCTATAATCCCCTGAGTTGTGATGAGCGCCCTTGTCCATCCTGAGCAATACAAAGGGTGGTGATGAAAACAACCAACAAGCGCCATGCAATGTGGCCAACACAACCAGGAAGTCAGAAGATTCCCACATCTGCTGTTATTTACTAGACACACATGTCTGCTAGTACACACTGTGTGTGTATTGCAGTAACATCTTACCATAAACCTTCCTTGTGCAAACTATTTCCTTAAAAAACTGGGTGCAGTCCTAATAAAGAGTAAGTGTTCAGTTTACTCAATAACCTCACTGCACAATCACGTGTGAAACAGCTGAAAAACAATGCAACCAAGACACAGGCTGTCCTTGACTTTCCTGAAAACCCAGACAGAAGGCCAGTTCTCATGCAGGGCACAAGCAATTACTGACTGCACGAAAATGTTACAAAACAACAGCAAAAGAAACACACTAGAACTAAATAAACTGATTTTGTGGAAAATTGGGTAATGTTGATTTGATCATCTTTTAATCCAGTTGCAGTAATTTATGCATTGATTTCCTCCTCCCCTAAAATTTGCTAAGCTTATCTGAGCCAACTCCACATGAGAGCTTGGAAACACTGAAAGAGACTAGCCTTTGATCTGTCCTGAAGGGCAGACTTGTCTTCACCGCATAGACAAGTCAACTAAATCCTTTTACATCTCACAAGCAAAAAGAAGCCTCTGCCTCACTTTGCCTTGATGTCTGGAGACACTGCAGATCACAGATAAGATCACTGACTTACATCTTGACAAAGACAATCTCCAAACATATATAATATTTAGTTCACTCTACTGACCTGTGGGAGGCACAGCTATAGTTAATTTCAGAGGATTTGTGTTTTTAGGTCACAAAATGTTATCTGATCAGCAGTCACGCATGTGAGCATTAACAGAGTAGCCTACAAGTTACAAGGAGATCCACTGTCATAAGATACATTATCTTCAGATGAGTCAGAGACCTCGGTCATTAGCATGAGTTCTTAGTTTATATATATATATATATATATATCACATTTCAGACAAAAATAGAGAAAATCTTAAAATTATTGCTGTTTTTCTTCTTCTGCAGGCTTATCTGGATTATTTTTCTGATTTGTTTATTTAAGATTACATTCAAAGTTCTTAATTTCCTATTCAATTTCAATAATAATCATCACTCCAAGTGCTCACATGTTGAACAATGTCCCAGCCTTGGACAAACAAAAACACCCCATAAAAACTCTTGATATGGCCCTCAGGTGATTTATGTTGGCTCAGTAATTCATGAGCAATGTGGCTTCCCAGCTGTGTGTCTGGACCTGTGAAACAGGTATGATGATTCATGCTACATGCAAAGCCATTATGTCTTAGTAACGTCAAAAGGAAGCATCATCATGAGTAAGAGCCTGCAACGTCACCAGGAAATACATTTGACACTGATGTTGCAAAACTGTGATAAATGTGTCAGCTTACTCACAGTGTTGGAAGTTTGTCACCTTATTCCTCCTATCTCCAAATATGTTCACAAGCATTTAGTCCATAATTAAATGTAGTGCTAACAGTCTGACTGTCCATAATACAACAAGTCAATTTCATATACACAGAGTTAAGTTGTACACATGTGTTATCGGGTGCTGTAGTTATCTGTAATCTGAATGGAGACCCTTGTACTTCATGGCACCTTCACTGTGTCCCTGTTTTATGTACTTTTATACATTTATTACTGTGAATTACTGTATGAAACATTCTCAAATACAGTCTTTTATCCTCTAAAAGTTGCCTCCTTTCTCAAACTTACAGCTGGTTGATCTGATTTTTTGACACCACCGCGTCGTCGCTGAAGTAGGGCACCATCTTAGCCCCGCAGCAGGAGCAGAAGCTGACCGCCGACGAGGTGTCGGAGCCGGACACTGCACCGAGGGTCATGCCGGCGTGGGGAGCGCAAAGGGAGGAGGGTGTCAGGTGTTCTCGGTCCGAGAGAACTTTTACTCCTCTCCAGCACTCATGTGCTCCGGCATGGCGAGGAGGCGAACAACTGTCTTCCTTCGGGTTTTAATGGTCGTAATTCAGTAGAAAATGACGAAATAGGCTCCGCAAAAAATGAGATGTTTCCAAACCGTATTTCTGTTGCAATAAATTAAGAAGGGCAACTAAATCAAGTACATTGTTTTCTTGCTTCCGACAACAACGCCCGGCTGCCCAAGATGTCCTAATAAAGCGAAAGCGAGTCCCATTTTAAGTAACTTTCCGTACCGCTTTCAAAATATTATTTATCCCTGTTACAAAACACAGTACTCTCAACCATGTACAGTACTGAGACATATGTGTCGGTCAAACTCTCGCCAGAGAAGTCATAAGAGGGTGGAGTTGGAGACACGTGTTTTTGGGAAAATCAGGGAGCCAATGAGGACAACGGGGAAGTACGACCGCCCACACTCCCGGCACCTCTGCATCGACGCTTACAGGGGCAAAACCGTTTGTATACAAAGCTCCATGAAGGTGTTTACTCCATCAGGTGACTAGACAGTTGAGTGCCTCCTTCCCGATAAAAGGGAGTGCTTATCAGTAAATTCCCTGCCTGTAGTGTTTGGTTTAAGGCTGCATACTCTTGGTACTACATGGCACATGGTTGCGCATCGATGATAGATTATAAAACTGTAGGTCAGGATAATACGTTTAGTAATCCTAATAATTTGTTAACATCGTTAGAATAAACTGCTGCCCAACAGCTGATTGAGTGTCCTGGTTCAACAAAGTCAACGGAGGATGTGCTCATTAAGCTAATGTAACTGAGTCAATTAAACCCACATGGGGCTTTTTGGTTTGGCAGTAAGCTCTGAGGAGACTTCACTTGTCTCCTCTCCACCCTTCTCTCCCAACACACGAACCTTGTGCCTGGGTTACAAAAGGAGCAAGAGCAAATAAGAAACAGGCAGAGGATATCCAGCCTGTGCAGCAGCAGCAGCAGCAGCAGCAGCAGCAGCAGCAGCAGCAGGCCTGTAGTATCTAGGTATAGTGGAGATACACTGGAGCCTGTCTTGTCAAGAAAGTCTGGGGAAGAAATGACCCCTTCACATTAAGCTCGTCAGTGGATATCGAGTATCAGGTGACATACTCCATGCTGTAAGATGGACACAATGTTAGGCACATTTTATAGCCTACTAAGCATTTTATGTTTTACAGGCGTGCCAACATATGTAAAGCTATGTAAGCTGACAACAATTTGAAAACACTATTAAACTACAGCCCACCTCATCATATTTCATACTATTTTGTGGCCTAAATTCTAAACTAAAACATCTGTAGCAAAATGACCTCTATGCAGTGCAGCTAAGCTTTATAACAATGTTTATGGGAGGTCCGCTTTATGTCTTGGCTGTTTTCCATGCAGAGCAGTTATCAATAAGGAGTAGAAAAAATGGAAAATAGGGTAGTATTAAATGTGCTGTTACACAACACACATTTGGAGTGTTCACAAACTTTCCAGTCTATTGTTACTAACTGTATTCTGCACAGTATGCCTTTGTTATAGGTCTATGAACTCTCCTGAGCTGTGAGGCTGTGGGGAAACTGGAAATGAACTTGCTATTGATCCTTGACTGACCATCCTGTATGAAGGCCGAGGCTGAAGATGGATCAGATTAATAATTCCTACTCACTGTATCTTGATACAGTGAGTAGGAATTTTTGATACCAGACTTTTAACATGTATGCAGTCCACAGACACACACTTTTGGTCAGCTGTAGTTTTCCACTGTCACCATAAACTACATGTTCTTTTGTTGTTTCCCTTTCTGATAAATATTTAATGGGGAAATCAACAAATTATGCATAGTGACTCTGTTTCTAAATGACCTCAAATATACTTTTCCGTACTGCAGTTTCTTTTTATTTATCAGCTGACATGTACAATGGCCGATATATCAGTTTAGCTCTAGTATTAATACAGGAATATCAATGGAAAGATGCTGAAGCGCTGAAAGCTTCACAAAGTGTAAGTATTAGTAAAGAGATCAGGAGAGTCCAGTATATGCTATAATCTATGGAAATTCTAATTAATTCAAAAACTGTAAAACTAATTTAAACTTTAACCCCTTACATAGTGATGTCACAAATCTAACTCTCCAAAACTGAACTCTGCAACAAATACTAAAAGTTAAAAATCTAAATTTTCCCTTTTCATGACTTTGGGAAGTTATTACTGCTTAAAACTTTAATTATTTTTCTTCTGTTTACATTTCATAACCCAACAAAAACAATCCTTGCATGGCTCATTTTGAGTGAGAAAACATTACATAGAAAATTTCAAAGATGGTTCATTCTAAATATTTTCCCAAATAATTAAAGTTCTGTGTCAGGAGGCTTTTCCTTCTTCACTGGACATTTTCAAGAAGACAATGAATATACAGCAGGTGACTGTGCATATTTAACACTAGACTCCACTGATTACATCACATATGAAACAAACACACCTGTACTCCTGCCGTCATACTACACTTTACCTCCTCTCACCTTCCTAATGACAAGTCTTGCATCACAGGGCAGACTGTCCAGTGAGCCCTGTTAGTAACCGTAACCACAAAATCCACACGCACCCAGTGTTCTTGTCATGTGGTTCTGTTTAGTGTCGTCAAATTTACCAGCACTCAGTAGGAACTTATCTGTCTGTGGGCTGGTAACATGAGAGTTTGTTGTGGTGTTTAGCTGAGCCTTGGACAAGTTGCACAGTCTTGTTCCGCTCTATGTCTTTGTCTGTCACGTCATGGGAATGGGCAGAAACATGCAGGTAAGCAATGCTGTAGTTAGGGAGCTGTGTATATTTAAAGGTGCATGTATGTTTGTGTTTGAATGGGAGTCCTCCTAGAGTGAAACCACCATTGCATGAAGCTAGCTGTTTAGCATGTGCTGAGCTGGAAATGGGCTGCTGTTTGCACACTCTGCTACAATAGAAGGCCCCACCAGTTGAGTCTATACAACTTTTACAGCGATATACAGTATAGCACATCTAACCTGCAGTATGATTTACTGTACCTTGAAAACAAACATCCATCTTCCATCTCAAAATGCCAACCATTTCTGAAGGAAAAGAAGTGTGATGGAGTTGTAGCAGTGGCTAAAAACATTGGCCACAAAACCTTCAAACAAACAATGTGAAAACACTTTTCAAGATTGAAAACAAAGCAAAGAACAGCCTGGACTACAACGCCTTAAGTTCAAATGTTTGCCGAATACTCAGCCCACTCAGCTGCGATAGGAGCACTTAGCCTTGGAGAAACAGGGAGCCCTCGTAACAGCCAAATAAGACAAAGACAGATGTTTTAGCAGAAGTAGCCTTTGTACAGTAACCAAACATGCACTATGCAGCTAAGAAGCACTGGATAGAAATCTGTTCCTGGTTTGAAGCCTTATAGAAGTAATGTTTCCAGCGTTGGGTCAAATATGTAGAAAAGATACATTTTCATGTTGGCTGATTTTGTTAGGATAATCCTATTTCCAAACTATGGAATGACACATGTTGCATTTTAAAAATATTATTCTGTGGTATGTAGTATGTGCATGTCACTTATTTGCCACATAACAGCAACTTTTACCATTTATACCACAGAATCAAGAGAATGAGTATACAGAAGATAAATTATAATTAGATACACTTAGTGAGCATTTCATGAATTCTGCAGGAAGAATTACTGTCATATTTTGTGCACCCAACGTCCTTTTGTGCCACATAACCTATATTTTGTGCACAAAATGCAGCATGTACAACTTTGTGCCCCATATACAGTCCCTCTTTTTTTTGGTGGGAAACTGATATACTGTATATGCCCACGTAGTCACTAATCTAGGACAGGGAGTAGTCCTTGTTTTAACAGCAGGTGTGGGAAGACAGAAGGCAGGTGTGGTATCTAGTGTTGGGTGTAAATGACAGAGGAACACCCTATAAACCTAAAGAGGCATGTCTCCGCATGATGCTTAAACAGTTTGCCCTCAGGTTGGTGTTCGTTACTGCACCCTTCCCTTCTTGTCCCATTAGCAGCACCCATTAAGGTGTTGGCCTGATGAACCTGCTCTGCTTGTGTTCATCTGGATCAGCGCTGATGCACAAGTCCATACTCTAACATGGATATTACAGTGCACGAAGAGACTTGTAAAGCAAATTATTTTGACCAGTCTCAAGTCAGAATGAATTTGGTTCACATGCTGATGTTAGGTAATGCTTCACCCTGTTTCTCACAGAGATTCACATTTTAATTAGTGCCTCTTGTCACCCAAATAAATTCTTCATAACGAAAATCAAAGTGCTTTTTATTAATATTATTCTAAACAAACAGCCTACACTATGACAGAGACCTCTGCTCACATCAAACAATACCATGACCTGTATTGCATTCTGTAAAAGGAAAGGCTGTACAGTTTGGAAACAATGCACAAACAAGGTCAGAGAGAAAACAACTGAACACCACTCTTCTTTGTTCACATAGTCTCCTCCTCAGCCTAGTTTGACTACATTAGGTACAGTCCACTGACACAGGCCCAACTCAGCAGTAACTTCTCCTTCATATGGGCCCTCTACGAACTGCAAGTCAAACAGAGAAGAGAACTGACAGCAAGGGCTGTCACTTTGACATTGACATTTTAAGTGGGCCATTACAGATTACAGATACAGTTTTTACAATACTGGTGTTGTTTAACAGCATTAACACCTTTTAAAACCCATTTCCTATTTCCATTGTTTGCCCTCGGCTTTTTGTTCTTAAACAGTTTGTGTTCTCTACACCTTTGTACTTGGGAAACAGGTGCAGCACTAAGACGTTCTGCAAAGAAATCATATTAGTGATCTGAGAAACATAAAGGCTGAACAACACTGCAAAAAGTGGAGCCTGAGAGACAACAGGGTTCAATAAACTTCAATAAACAAAGTCCAGTAAACTTACATTTTGCTTTCTCACAGGAACTTTTTGTGTTTAATTTTTCATTCTTCTCGTTTCATCGTTTTACTTCCGTTTTATGCCTCTGTTGAACAGTATGTCTCATGCCCTATTTTTGCAATCCCATGTCATCCACCACACTGAAGATATTCTTGTGCACAGGGCTTAAAGTGAATAAATATTTACCGATGAATAGCATGAAAGGTGTATCACTAGAAATTAAACACAGATTTCACCATACAAACAATATGTTTCACTCTTGTGATCCTGCGGCATTTGACAGCTGTGCCATGCCACCTGATAGCCCTGCAGACACTCAGATTATCAGTCATTTTTACCATTTTCCAAACATTAAAAGATTCACAGTGGAAAAAACCATCAAATGTTGGTTTTTTAACTCTGGACAGAAAAAACTGTCTAACACTGTCCTTGACAGTGTCAGTCCTGAGGCAGCAGTGTGTGGCAGAGATTCATCATTGTACTGCAGTAACATTATACTTCATAGGTGGTGCAGCGGGTACAGACAGCTGTTTGTGTGTGTCTGTGTGAAAGAGATGGTTACAAAGAAAGAGAGAGAATAAGAGAGAGATACAGGGTGTGAGTCAGTCAGTAGTCCATTAAATAAGGCAAAAGAGACAAAGACAATGGAGAAGAGTGATAAATTGAGACAGAGTGAAAATATTACTGCACTGCTGCAAAAACCAAAGCTCCCCTCAGTCTCAGTGGCCCCTAAACCATATACTGGCCCATACTGCTACTTGAGTCCATATGTAGGGTGGGGAGGAGACAGTTAATTGGACCTCAGCTCTTATGTAATACGCATTAGGGGTCACTCAGCATGGCCCTTCGCTGCACCCTGCATGTCAGAGTGAGTGTGTGGGTTTATGCTAACACTGAGCAAATGGCAAGCTACAGAACTGAGCCAAATGGTAAAACAAGACTATTATAATGTTAGACATATGGGGAATAAGCTCTACGTGTGTGTGTGTGTGTGTGTGTATATACATCCATGAACATGACTTCACCAGCTGCTGCTGGTCTGTTGTATTACCTAACAGATAATTGGGACCACATGTCCTTCTAGGCACTATTGGGGTGTGTTAAAAGCGTGCAGGAGTGATGTCATGTTTCACTTATCAAATATCTGTGACATTGCCCAAAATCTTTTCTAGCATGTTCCACATTGGGTTAAACTCCACTCTCTTACTTTCATGCACTATAGGTGCTGAACACAAAGCAGTTGGCTCATCTTGGACCAGTTGCAGTCATAAACTGAAATTATTATCATCATATGGTTTGTTGGGGTTTCAGTATTATTTCTTCCGCTAGTGAGGTCATGTTCTCAGACCAGTTTGTCCATATTTTGGAGAGCACAACATCTCAGACACCTGGAAATGAACAATACTAATACAATACTAATGCAATTTGGTAGAGAGTGAGGCAATTGGTCAAGGAAGAAGTGATTTGACTTTGGTGCCAATCTGTATCCGTGTGGTTTCACTAGATTTCTATATTGTTAAATATCCAGTGCTGTAGATTCAGCATAAGCACACTTCTACCACCCACCACTACATTTCTCTGCTCCACCAGAAAGCTTTGGAGGAAAAGACCTCTTAAAAGACACCCTACATGCCCTTTATTGTGACTGTTGTCAGAAAGTGTCAGTTGTAGATGCAACCAGCTCAAGAAGCTGCTAAGAATTGCTAATATTATGGTTTCAATAGCAATGTGTGCAGAATAAAAAATTCTTGGGCCTGACAGTTAGTGCACAATACCCTGCTGTGTGAATGAGCTCAGGGCTAACGACTGTAGACCAGCAGGAGCCTGAGCAGATTTTTTTTTCAGATGCGTTTGATTTTGCCAGGCAAGGTCTCGCCAGGTCCATGTAGTGTGAGGTGGTCCCAGACATGCATGAATGAAATCCTAGAGTAATCCTGGTCCTTGGCTAAAGCCCAAAGGTGAAATAAAAGACCAGTGATGCAGTAAAGAAGTTCAATCTCCATCCCTCAGAGACGAGCTCTGCTTCAACATTCAAAGGTGAGACAACCCTAGTAAAGACTGGCAGGTAGCTCATTGAGATTCTGGACTCCAGTTGAAATGTTGTTATCTGTTGTTATATACAGGGTTTCTGACAAATATCGTATAGTTTGAGAGAAGAATTCAGTTTCACTCTGTATGTGATTTGATGTCTACAGCCTCCTGACTGGAGGGCAACATCACTCAGACCTGCCTTCAATGGCCTCACAGGGAAAGATATCAAACTGTCTTTGGCTCAGCTGAACAGTAGGAGTGCATCTGTCAAGTCTTGCTGAAGCATGTCATTGACTACTGTATTAGACAGCACCAACAGCAAAAACAAGTGGTAGCTTAAAAATATGAGTTATTACTAACTATAACATATATTAAAAGCTTAACACAGGAAATCAAATGACAAAGCCTGACTATTTGGACTGCACTTCAAAGCTTAGATTAGTCAACAAAAGCCCCTTACAAAGTCCGTTAAAGATGGAAAGGCTGTTTAGGCTTTGATGTTCCACTCCCTATTTAATGATTGTGTGTGAATGTCTCCACAGACAGACTATGGTGTAGGGATAACGTTTAAAATGATAGACTCTGTGTGAGCCTTCACCACAGTGAAGATACGTTTCCATGTTCAATAGTAACTGGTTATAGGCATTTATAAAGTCAAACACACACAAACATAAAACCTCTTTAAAGTATGTGAATTTCATTCAAATTCTGTAGAGGGGCTTGGCCCAGGATCCTGCACAATGACAAAGCCACCTGAGTCATCTAAACAAAAGGACAATAACAGTGGTGACGTCCTTGTCTTTTATGAGGATACAAATACACACGTCAAAAGTAAATCATCTACTCAGCTACAGCCATATGGGATAATCGTGCAAATCAACCCCAGCTGTGACATCAGTGAACCGACATAATATTGACAAGAGTACTTACAAAAACATTATTTATTCACAGCATGAAAACCTGTTGAAAAAAAAAAAAAGACTGTGCCGAACAAGTTGCTTTGGCATAATCCTCAAATGACATTGGGAATTCTACTGTGGGGAAAAAAATGCACAAATATGTATAAATTTGCACAATAATTTACATTAATTAGTTGTATTGAGGTATTTGTGTTTACTAAACAAAGTTATAAAAAGTGGTGGAGGAATTATTATTCAGGTCCTTTACTTAAGAAAAAGTACTAATACCACTTTGTAAAAATACTCCATTGTGTTATAATGTTACTCAAGTAAAAGCATTTAAGTATTAAGTATAGTACTTGAGTAAATGTACAGTTACGTTTCACCACTGGTTACAATAGCTTTGAAATTCAGTATTTTCTCTTTGATACCACTGTTGTGTAAGGTGCTTGTGACAATGCGAATCTGGTGAATATAGACTTTCTGTTGACAGCTGTGTCCTTATAGCTGGGGTCTTAATGGAGTAAACTAAACTTTACAAATGGAAAACACAATTCAAGTGGACTCATACTGACACAATGCCTTGCATTAATGGTTAAAGAACTTTAATGCATTCAGTAATTGAGGAAACACTGTAAATCTGATGTACAGCCTCCCCCTAGTGGCCTGGTCTCAACTTGCAGTTTCTAAAGATGCTACTGAATTGAAGAAATATTCCAGGAAACTGAAGACAGAGTATGACAAAACAAGTAGAGGTCTCACCTCCTTGGCTGGGAGCGGCGGTCATCCTCACCACTGCCCGACTCCTAGAGAGGCAGAGGATTAGAAAAAAACATCATCAAAAAACAGAAATTAATATTCAATACCTGTGTGACTTCACATCAGCCTTGGAAACCAGCAGCTAACATTTCAAAAATAGCACACTGTTTCACATTGACCAAAGAGACTTGGGTGGCTATTTGCATAATATGCTGAGTCAAACTCAATTAACCTTGCATTAAAAGAGTGTTAAACTGGCTGGCAAACCTTTCATCTGTGACTTCAGTCACAAGGCAGGGCCGGCGTGGTATTTTAACTGAGGCTCAGAGCATGGACCAGCGATAAGGCTGAAACAGACTGTGTGTCCATGCCCTCCCCACTCTGTATCTCTTTTTCCAAATGCAATCATCCTCCCCCAATACTGCAACCAGCACAGTTCACCCCACACACACACACACACACACACACACACTTTTAATCCCAGCCTGTTTTGGTAATCCCTCACAAAAGTCAGGGAACTTTCTGTTTGGCATCAATCTCTCGATCCTGACCAATACACACACATACATGCAAAACCAAAGACACACACCGTACATATGGACCCAAAGGATATATATACATGGGACAATGAACAACAATAATGAAGATGGTAATGCTGGTGCTGATGAACGATGATAAAAGATGACGATGGATGAGGAAGATTAAACTGAAAGCCAGATGCAGTAGGTCAGGAGGAGCGGAGGCTTGAGGAGGACGGATAGAGTTCATCTATTCCTGTGTCCGCAACCACAGATGTGATTAAGCGTGGAGAGGCAGCTGGCTGAAAGATGCTCTCTGCATCATCAGCCCAACAGCCTGTCTTCAAGACAAAATATGGTGACACAGAAGAAATAGGACTCCATGCATAGACTCAAACCTTCCCTGCACACATGACAAAATGCCTAGCTCAGCAGATTTCAAAGGCAAATGTGATACCAGTATACCATTACACCTTGGCAAAGCACTCACACACACTACTGATGTGATGTGCTGTATACTTCCACTATGTGAATAACCCAACATACCATAATAAGCCTGGCCATGGTTAGGGTATAATGTACAGGCTGATCTTCATGGTTGCCATGCCACCGCATAGATGTGTAGGGAGTGGTCTTATAGCCAATGAGAAGAAGGGATTTGGTGTGCTGCTAGGCAGATTACTGTACACTACCACTGTAGGGTGTCCATTCCCCACTGTGCTGAAGGCAAATAACGCTGGCTGCATTAATCGATGGGTCAATAATCTGTGTTAAATTTGTGAAAGTGCTGCTAATAAGCTTAGGGGGCAGCATGCTTGAAAAAGCTTATCAAACATAAACTGTATATATTAGCAATGGCATTCCAGCTGTGCCTCTCATGATTGTTGATCTTTCTTTTAGCAGCTCATTCACAGCTCTTTCCTCCACATACTGCTCTGTTCTTCTGTCCCTTTCCCAGGTTCCTGTCCCCCACCCCCGCACCAGACATCTCACATGGCTGCTTCCCATCAGGAATGGATCTCATGACAAGCAGCTGGTAACCTCAGCATGGGATTCTTTCACTGCCTCAAAGCTACAAACCCTCACTTCGGGGTCTCAGAATTATAAATTCATCTTATATCTTAACTCATGTGTTCTGTTTCTTTGATCTGATACAGACTGGTCCGAGATTTTAATGGACATGTGTTCAAATGTCGCAAAAAGCAAATAATCAAATCAAAGCTCTGAACTGTAATGGCATCAAGAATTATGTTGTAATTATGTTTTTGTGTGATGTAAATGACTCCATTCATGCTGTTTTTTGAAGGTTTTTATCAAATTTCCCCACTGCCAGCTTGGTTCTACAACCACTCCCATTATACGATTTTGATGTTTGTCAACAATCTTTCTGCTGGGGATTTTCCTAATCCATTCACCATAATTTGCATGGCTGTCCCATGTGATTCTCCATCGGACTGTCCTTGATACCTGGAACACAGTCAGTCATTGCAAAACACTGAGGACAGTCCAAGCTTAAGACATAAAGTGTGTCTTTTAACATGTAGTCATGGGTGAAAGCATCATTATTAGAGCACAGGTCTTATCTGTGGCTGCCACACCACCACCAACACCTCCAACACCACCTCTGCCTGGATCTGTGTCAAGAGCCGGACAGCAGACATGATGAGCCTCAAAGTGTCAGAGGGGATAAGAGGACTGTCCCACTTCGTCCAACAGTGTCTGACAGGCCTGTCACATTAACCTGCTTTCCAGGCAGCTCCTCTCCCTTCACTGTCAATCCACTGACCAGTGGTAATAGAGGCCAATTTGTATTTGTGCTGGTCACACGACATGGCAATTCAGACACAAACACAGGAGGCAGCATATCATGTTTATAACATTAGAGTAAACATAACCAATTACGATTTTTACTGCTAATTCAAGCATCGGTTTAAAAAACTGTTTGTCAGACGGCTACTCTAATACGACTCCGAGTTCCTCTGGGAGGAAGTGGGCTCTAACTGCTAACATCATCTAGCTAAGTCTGAGTTTGTTTGTTGAGCCAGTTAACTTTAAATAAGTTGGAAGACAAGCCTGTATCCCCCTGCGGAACTGTGAGAAGCTACTTTCAGGGTGCAGTATGATGCTAGCAGCTAAGTTAGCCACCCATATGCATCTGCCCTGAGCGGTGAAAACAGGACTAGCGTTTAACGGTGGTCAGGCTGTGACAAGACTTAACGAAACTGAGCCAAAATGTCAAACCAGTTCACGGACACTTACAGACACACAGGGGCTGGAGGTAGTGCTCGGTGTCGGCGACCGCTGGACGGTGACCAGCGCCATCCCGGCTGCTGCTGTTCAGACCTCCCTCACATCGGACAGTGAAGCGCCGGGACGCCAGTCATTAGTTTAGGCAGAAACTACAGTACGCCGAGCTCCTGAGGTTATTTCTCTGGCCGTTGCTTAGTTGCCCCGCTAGTGTCAAGTTCAACAGAATCAAAAAGCACATCCGGTCTTTTCTTTTTTCAAAATAAAAAGTGTATTCAGGAAAAGCTGAATTAACTAAAACAATACATTATTAAATAATATATATGAGAGCTTAAATTTAAGTGTGTATTTATAAACCCTTAACATAATGAATCTGGTAATGAACCTGCTGTCTTCTTTAGAGCGAATAACTCTGTACTTTTATTTTGGCAAGTAAATATCAACTTTCGATATTGGCTTTCCTAACTCCGGTTGGCTTAATACCACTGAGGCTGTCTTGTCGGTGTCATGCGCATGCGCTGTAGCAACCAGCTGTCAAATGGGTTTGCTGAGTGCTTGATGAATACTTACACTCCCATTCATCCAAAGATCACTACCAATTGATCAATTAACTGAAAATAATAAGGATTGATATTAAACTGTAAACAGTGTATGTCTGTGTTAGTGTGTGTTTGTGTGTGCCTATACTGAGGTATTAGATAGGTGACATACAGCACCATGAATAATGCATCACTATGTTCTCGTCTGCTTCTACACATGATATGCTGCAGGACAAGAGCTGACCTTACATCGCACTGCTTCCATGTTTTTCAGTCACCCACCTCTCCTGGGAGATGTGATGTGGTGGTTGGGGTGTGAATGCAGGGGGAGGTGTGTGTGTGTGTGTGTGTGTGTGTGTGTGTGTGTGTGTGTGTGTGTGTGGAGGAGAATGGTGAAAGGAAAGTCAGACGAGGGTCACGAAGGAAGTGAAAGATGAGAGGGGCTATACAGCACCCTAACACAACCCATATCTCAAAGAGCCTTGATGTCATATGTCAGATCAGAAAGCAAATACCTTTCCCTTGACTTTTCATGGTCACTGCACTTTATCAAATTTTTTACACAATCAGAGTAGATGTTCTGGGATGGGGACAAAAAGGACGGTGTGGATGGATGTGTAGCTGAAGTCTATACAAGGATAGGGGGCTCATTTTGATTCACTCCATTGCATTATCTGGGTCATTGCCTCCTTCTCTCCCTCTCCTCCCCCTATCCTCCATCTTTTTTCTCCTCTTTTCCTTTTTATTGATCATCCAATAAGCCTCAGTGTTGAAAGCACAGGAGAAGAGGAAGAGAAAGAGAAAGAGAGACAAAATAAAACAAACTGATTAGGAGGTACTTAGGTAGTTCAGAAAGAAAAAGCAGTGATTGCCCTGCACTTGAAGAGCATGAAAGGAGTGATGAGAGAATCAGAGATAGAAAGAGGAGATAGAAATAGAGAAAGCACCCGGCAGAAATGATTGCAAATAAAGAAGTGACAGCATGATTGATGACTCCCGCATCCTCCCCCTCCATATCCAGCCCCACAGTTTGGGTGTAGCCCATTAGGCCTGATACACACTGTCTGTGTGAGTGAGCAGCTGTGTATGAATGAATCGTCCTCTATTTGTTTTCAATTTTAGGGGTAATATCCCGTCTCTGCTAAAAGTGGAGACAAATTGTGTATTGTGCATACGTGTCCATAACATTTTGGCAGTAGGGAAGACCTCTCTTAGCTGGAAACACAATATCCAAACAGTTAGCATTTATTACAGCAAGATGGATGACAAAAGAGAGGATGAAGAGGGAGTCATACAGAGGGCAAAAGAGGAAGAGAGAAAAAAATAGATCCTCTGCAAACAGGTAACCACAGCAGGCAGGAGGAGACTGAGGAAGCAGGTGTGAAGGAGAAAACAAGATTAGGATTAGAATAGAGGATGAGGCTACTTCAGGGACTTATGCCAGGACAGAAACAATGGGACTAAAGGCAATCCTCCTTATAATTAAAGCTCTGCTCCCCATAAGAGACTAGATCACAGGCACTGTGTGTGTGTGAG